>NC_057801.1:111772532-111935868 GCF_018294505.1 Triticum aestivum | reverse complement strand
GCCACTGGAAGGCTGACGTGTGGATGCCTTTTGGTCCCGGTTGGTGCCACCAACCGGGACCAAAGGCCCTCCTGCCAGGGCTTGGTGCACCGGCCACGTGGAGGACCATCTGTCCCGGTTCGTGTTTGAACCAGGACTAAAGGGGGGAGGTATTAGTAACGACCCATTAGTCCCAGTTCATGAACCGGGACTAAATGCCCTTACGAACCGGGACAAATGCGCCCTTTTCTACTAATGGCACCATGCAAGGATAGAAGCCTTGCTCAATAGCTTCAGCCTGATTCCTGGGTGGAAGATTTCTGTACAGAATATCACTCCAGGGTGCCTTGAGGGCATTCTTCTCTGCATACTCTTTGGTGATGAAGCGATATCTGAACCACTCTTTTGCCCACTATCTTTGAATCCATTGGATTCGATTCTTGCATTTAGTATAGGTTTCTTCTGGATCAGTTTTGTACATCTCGTGCAAATCAGGAGGTAAATCCTTGGAAGTGTCACCACGATGCTGTCTGCCTCCCTTTCTTCCAGAGTTTCCAGTTGCCATGAAGTATAAACTGAAAGGCTTCAGTACTTGCAATGGCTTCAAACGGCTGGACTGACAAAAACTCGCTTCAGGTGAGTTGATGTGACTCTGCAAGAATTCTTCAAACGAATGCAGACTATGAGAACCAAGGGATTCTCCCACAGACATATACCTGTGACAACATTAAAGGTGTGAGGGAAGGGGAAGAGGTCATATGCATTCTCAGAAGATTTTGAAGATAAATCAGTTTGAAGACATTGACCTCATAACGCAAAGACATTCACTTATATGATGAGAGTTGGTTCCAGAGTTGTACAAATCCAAGAATAAGTACAAGTGAGGAATCTAACTTGTGAAGAAGCATAAGTGAATATACTAGGCAGAATATGAGATGCAGAAAGAGATAGATTCATGTTCGAAGATCTAGAAACCACTTTTGGTAGAAAGGGATGAATCTATCAGATCAAAAAGATGGTAAAAATTAAACTTTTATTACCACACGAAGAACTGCTAGACGGAGCGAAGATGGATGCCGAGAATTTCAATCTCCCGTGCCCTAACTTGGCGACGAAAGACACCTACGGCGACGGCGGAGAGGACGAGGTCCGCGGCCGGCGTGAGTACGGTGTCGAGGATGTCGCGGCAGCTAAGCGCTTCGTCGCCGGCGTCGTCGAGAGCTAGCGTAGGCGCTAGGGTTTGCGAGAGGTGGAGAAGGAGGAAGAAGGATTTTTACCGAGATGAGACAGGCATTTATAAGGATAGAGACAGCACAACGCAATTACGCAGGTGCCCCTGGCGGTTCACATCTGATGGACACATGGCGAACATGCAACTCATTGAAAGTTGTTCCACACCCCACGAATGCCTGGATTGTCGGGGTGGTCATTCCGAATTCTCCGGGTTTCAGGCAAAAAGGATATGTCATTAAAGCTAGATATAAATGTTTGTCTCTGTATCTTCTGCTGACAAGGACGCAGAGAAGACATTCGACAGTTTCAACAGAATGCATATGATTTGGATAGATAGAGCTTGATATAGAAAGCATAGAGAGGTTAGGGTCTGATCACATTCACTTAGTTTAAAAGATTCAAACAAGAAGACATAGCCATAAGTGAATGCTGTAGAGGATATAATATAATATATATATATATATATATAACAGAGTAAATCGAAATCAGTAACCATGAAGTCAACTTAATGTTGAAGTTAAATCAATTGCGAAGACTTTGCAAATATGACGCCATGAGGAAACACTTCATAAGAGTTTGGTCATGGCGTTACCCACCGTATAGGAAGTATTAGACCCAGACACGGCGCACAATTATCGTGGCGCTCTGAAGACAATTTCTACGTTAATGTATTCACACTTAGAGTGTATGTCTTCATTGATTGAAAATATACATTACTTCGTGTGGTGCACATCTAAGTCATCAAACTGCATAAGTGTTAGGATGTGTGCCTAATCATAGGACATTCGAGGATTCCAAGATATTTAGCTCACACCGCAACTTGCAAAACCTTTTCTCATCCAAGGGCTTTGTGAAGATATCAGCCAACTGCTCTTCTGTCTTGACGTGAATGATATCAACATCTTCTTTCATAACATGATCTCTGAGAAAGTGATGACGAATTTCAATGTGCTTTGTCTTCGAGTGCTGAACTAGGTTATTGGCAATCTTGATAGCGCTTTCATTATCGCAATAGAGTGGCACATGCTTCAGATGGATGCCATAGTACTTAAGAGTTTGCTTCATCCACATAAGTTGAACACAGCAAGATCCAACAGCAATGTATTCAGATTCAGCAGTTGAGAGTGATACACAGTTCTGCTTCTTTGAAGACCAACAGACAAGAGATCGACCCAGAAAGTGATATGTGCCTGATGTAAACTTGCGATCCAGCTTGTCACCGGCATAATCAACATCCAAAAATCCAACCAGATCAAACTCTGAGCCCTTTGGATACCATAATCCTAGTGTTGGGGTGTAAGCCAAATATCGAAGAATTCGCTTCACAGCTAAGTGATGCGACTCCTTTGGTGCCGCTTGGAATCGGGCACACATGCAAACACTAAGCATGATATCTGGCCTAGATGCACATAAGTAAAGTAAAGAACCAATCATGGAGCGGTATACCTGTTGATCGAAATCTTTACCATTGATGTCGGGGCTTAGATGAATTTTGGTTGGCATTGGCATCATGTATCCTTTGCAGTCTTGCATTCCAAACTTCTTCAAACAATCTTTGAGATATTTTTCTTGAGATATTAAGATGTCGTTGCATTGCTGACGGATTTGAAGACCGAGAAAGAACTTCAGCTCTCCCATCATGGACATTTGATACTGTTCTTGCATCATGTAGCCAAATTCATCACTATATTTCTTGTTGGTGCAACCGAAGATAATGTCATCCACATAGATTTGGCACACAAATAGTTCACCATCATATGTCTTCGTGAAGAGAGTGGGGTCTAGAGAACCAGGTTTGAAGCCTTTGCTCTTCAGGAAGTCTTTGAGTGTGTCATACCAAGCACGAGGGGCTTGTTCGAGGCCATACAGTGCCTTGTTGAGCTTGTATACCATATCAGGATGTGTTGGGTCTTCAAAGACAGGCGGTTGTGCAACATACACTTCTTCTTCAATCTTTCCATTGAGAAAGGCACTCTTCACATCCATTTGATACAGAAGGATGTTATGATGATTTGCGTAAGCTAGCAGTATGCGAATGGCTTCGAGCCTAGCCACTAGAGCAAATGTTTCATCGAAGTCAATTCCTTCCACTTGTGTGTATCCTTGACCAACGAGCCGTGCTTTGTTTCTGACTACTTGACCATGCTCGTCTTGTTTGTTGTGATATATCCATTTTGTGACAATTATGTTGTGCTTGCGAGGATCGGGACGCTTGACTATTTCCCACACATTGTTCAGCTCAAACTGTTGTAGCTCTTCTTGCATAGCTTGAATCCATTCAGGTTCCATGAAGGCTTCAGCAAATTTCTTGGGTTCAAAGATTGAGACAAATGCAAAGTGCCCACAGAAATTTGCTAGCTGTGTTTCTCTTGAGCGAGTGAGTGGACCAGGTGCATTGATGCTATTGATTATCTTCTCAATTTGTACTTAATTTGCAACACGAGGATGAACTGGACAAAGATTTTGCTCCTGCTGATTATTTTCATCATTTGGAGGATTGTCTTCAGGCTGACCAATGTCTTAAGGTTGATCAGGTGCAGAAATAATAAGCTCCTCTTCAGGCTGGGCATCTGATGGTATGATCTCTCCTGTTCCCATTAGCTTGATTGATTCACTGGCAGGTACTTCATCTAGCACATTTGGCAGGTGCTCTCTTTGCGAGCTGTTAGTTTCGTCGAACCGCACATCCACAGTTTCAACCACTTTATAGTGAAAGAGGTTGAAGACTCTGTAGGAGTGCGAGTCCTTTCCATAACCAAGCATAAAACCCTCATGTGATTTCGGTGCAAATTTTGAAGTGTGATGTGGATCCTTGATCCAGCACCTAGCACCAAATACTCTGAAGTAGCTTACGTTTGGCTTCTTAAAAGTTAGAAGCTCATAGGATGTTTTCTTCAGAAGCTTGTGAAGATAAACATGGTTGATGACATGGCATGCAGTATCAATGGATTCAAGCCAGAATTTTCTTGGAGTCTTGTATTCGTCAAGCATTGTCCGAGCCATCTCATTAGGGTTCTATTCTTGCGCTCCACGATGCCATTCTGTTGAGGTGTGTAAGGAGCAGAAAACTCATGAGTGATGCCTAAGGTGTCAAGATAGAGGTCGAGGCCCGTGTTCTTGAATTCTGTGCCGTTGTCACTCCTAATGTGTTTGATCTTGATGCCATAGTTGTTCATGGTGCGGTTGGCGAAGCGTCTGAAGACATCCTGCACTTTAGTCTTGAAGAGAATTATGTGCACCCAAGTGTATCTTGAATAATCATCAACAATAACGAAACCATAGTGACAAGGAGTAGCAGTGAGAGTAGAGTAGTGAGTGGGACCAAACAAGTCCATGTGAAGCAACTCAAAAGGTCGAGATGTAGTCATGATTATCTTCGAGGGATGCTTGGCCCTTGTCATCTTCCCAGCTTCACAAGCACCACATAGATGATCTTTCTTGAACTTGATGTCTTCGACGCCTATGACGTGCTTCTTCTTGGCGAGAGTGTGTAGGTTCCTCATGCCAGCATGCCCTAGCCTCCGATGCCAGAGCCATCACTCAGAAGACTTGGCTAGAAGACATACGGCAATCTGTGGTCCTGCTGAGAAATCTACTATGTATGGATCATCTTTCCTGTACCCTTCGAAGACTAGAGACTTGTCAGATTCCATTAGTACAAGGAAACGATATTTTCCAAACAGCACAATCATGTTTAAGTCAGAAAGCATTGAGATAGACATTAAGATGAAACCAAGGGATTCAACAAGCATTACTTTGTCCATGTGCTGATCCCTTGAGATTGCAACTCTACCTAGGCCCAATACCTTGCTTTTACCAGTGTCAGCGAATGTGATGTGACTTTTATCACATGGACGTTAGGTTGAGTCCATGAGAAGACTTCGATCACCAGTCATGTGGTTAGTGCATCCGCTGTCCATAATCCATCCTGAAGCTCGAGGTGTCGTACCCTACAGTGCAGTTAGGAGGATAGGCTTCACAAAGAGTGTTGTGAAGCATGAACAATTGACGCACAAGAGGATCATCAAAGCTTAGATCATGGTTAGGACTGATAGTATGACTGGCAAGCGATTCAGATGTGAAATACATAGTAAGACCATTTGGGCATTTTATCTTGCGTCCCACAATGTGTTTTAGGTCCCCAGCAATAGCATCGGACGCCTTTGATTTCAGGCTGGAGACCTTTCTCTGCAAAAGAAAGTTAATTCTTCTTAACCACCCACATCTTCAGGGGTGGCTTAGAAGCAATGAGTCTAAGTGCAGCATCTGAGAATTTCGGCTTTGGAGCCCTAGCAAATAGCCTTGCAGGAGAAGCATGATACTCATATGAATAAGCAGAAAAGTTCTTAGTTCTATGAACATAGCGGTTTGAAGACACACGCTCATACTCATAAGTCTGAGTATGGTTTCCCTGCAAAACATTGGCGTTAGGGTGACTCGGGTGAGTCATGTATCTGTATGAAGCCTTTGGGCCATATGAAGCCATAGGTCTGGGGTTTGTCTGCTTCCTAGGTGGTGTCATGATGACATTCATAGGAAGATCCTCAATACGCTGTTTAGGTACCCATATCTTCTTCATAGGTGGTCCATTCCTGTAGTTAGTAACAATATACCTGGCAAACACTTCACCATTCTAATCCTTAAACAGTTTATAGTTTGCATCAAAGGATTCATCAATGATAATAGGGTTAGCGCAAGTGAAACCAGATAAGGTGGATGGATCTACTGGAGATACCTTTGCCGCAACCCATGTGGTTTTGGGGTACTGCTCAGGCTTCCAGTACGACCCATCAACATACATTTTCCTCTCGAACCCAATACCCTCTTTTCTAGGGTTTTAGTTCAGAATCTGCTTTTTGAGGATATCACATAGTGTCTGATGCCCCTTGAGGCTTTTGGACATGCCAGTCATGTACTATTCCTTCAGCCCTGCATCATCAGTGATACTTACATTGTCCTTAGATGAGGAATTAGTGACAGCAGATACATATGAAGAATTTGTAGCATTAGAAGCATTTGAACATTCAGGTGAATAATTAGTAGTTTCACATTCAATGCACTTCAGACATGGAGGAACAAATTCTTCTTGTGTAACGCTGATTTGTTGAGCAAGTAATGAATCTCGCTCCTTCTGAAGATCTTTATAATCCACTCTTAGCTTTTCAAGATCTTGCTTTCTTTGAAGACATTCAGAAGAAAGTTTCTCATGATCAGACAAGAGAGTATTATGTTGATTTTGAAGGGCGTCAAACTTGGAATGAAGTCTCTGAAGACTCTCAGCAAATGCTTTTGACTGATCCATTTCTTCACCCAACATATCATCGCTCTTACTAAGCATGTTTTGAACCTTTTCCAAGGCTCTTTGTTGTTTAGTGGCAAGGGAAGCAAGTTTGACATAGCTGGGGCCAAATTCATCACCTGATTCATCATCACTAGATTCAGAAAGGTAGCATTTAGTTACCTTAGCACCCCCTGCCATGAGGCATGGTGAAGATGATGACGATTCAGGTGCAAAGGTCATCTCTTTGAGAGACTCCTTGTAATCCTCAAACCAAGGATCATGATGAGTACGATGACCTTCATAGACCTCAGAAAGTCGGTCCCACATTAGCTTCGCGTGATTGAGGTGCATGACATTCCTGAACTGATTTCGGGATAGATAGGAGCAGATGACATCCTTCGCCGTGAGGTTCAGTAGAGTATACTTGCGAATGTCATCAGCCTCCGTCATCTTGCATAGATCGGTAAGACCAATCTCAGTGACGGTCCACAGTTCACTGTCCATAGCGATGAGTCGCTTCTTCATTATGGCCTTCCACCGAGGATACTCATGACCGTCAAAGGTGGGGCAAGATACGTTCCTCAATCCTGCAGTAGACATAGCTGAAACTCCAGGTTTTTAAACTGAATCACATAGAACAAGGGAGTACCTTGCTCAGATACCAATTGAAAGTGCTAGTTGTCGACTAGTGGGGGGGTGAATAGGCGATTTTTATGAAAGTCTTCAAAACATGAAAGTTTCGAAGACAAACACGAAAACAGGACCTATAAACATGCAGCGGAAGATAAACTATACTAGACAAGCCATAGTCAGATAAGTATGAAACTAAAGCATGATGACTGATAGGAGCTAGGTAGTAGGATCAGGATGGAAGATAGTATGAACCCAATCAGAACAAGTAGTCACACAGTGAAGCCAAACAGGCATTGCAATCAGGCAATGACTTCATAAACACGAACTGTAATTAATGAGAGTAAGAGATAGAACCAGTGCGTTGTGAAGACAAGGATTTGTTCGACCAGTTCCAGTTGCTGTGACAACTCTACGTCTGGTTAGGGAGGCTGAGATTGAACTCAGAAGACCGTGCCTTCACCTTATTCCCCTTGAGCTAAGGACACACAGTCCTCGCCCAATCACTCTGGTAAGTCTTCAAGGTAGACTTCCAAACCTTCACAGACTTCGTTCACTGGCAATCCACAATTACTCTTGGATGCTCAGAACGCGACGCCTAACCGGCTGGAGGATTCACAGTCCTCAAGTGTAACAAGTCTTCAGGTCACGCGGACAGAAAGACTTCAGTGATGCCAAACACTCTTTGGGCTCTGGGTGTTTTGGGCTTTGTCCTCACAAGGATTTCTCTCTCAAACTCTTCGGTGGTGGGTTGCTCTCAACGAAAAAAGCCGTGCACTAACTCTGAGCAGCCACCAATTTATGGTGTAGGGGTGGGCTATTTATAGCCACTGGGCAACCTGACCTGATTTGTCTGAAATGACCCTGGGTCACTAAGGAACTGATGCGTGTCACAATGGTCAGATTTCAAACACACGCGACAGCTTGACTTGGGCTAAGTAAAGCTGACTTATCCGACTCTAGATAGGATTTGCTCTCATTGTCTTCGCTCGAAGACATAGGATTTTGGTTGAGCATCACTTCAGTCACTCTGACTTTGTTCACTTGGACCCCACTTAACAGTGCGGTGGTTCCTATGACTCAACAAAGAAGAAAAGAAACAACAAAACTACTCAGTCTTCGCGCTCCATAGTCTTCACTCAATGTCTTCTTCTGTCATAGTCTTCAATGTGAATATCTTCACGTAGCACCATTATCTTTAATGTCTTCATACATTTTTAGGGGTCATCTCCGGTAGGTAAATCGAATCAAGGATGGACTACTACCTGTGTTATCCTGCAATTCTCACAAACACATTAGTCCCTTAACCACGTTTGTCGTCAATACTCCAAAACCAAACTAGGGGTGGCACTAGATGCACTTACAGTACTGACCTGGAGTGTCATGCCAGTTTGCAGGTCATGCCGGGTATGATTGCTTGTTTGCCGTGGATTCCTTGTTTGCGAGCTAGGATAAGCGTTCCAGCCAGAGTCCCTGCGGAGTGGAGTTCACCACCACCGTTGATGTTCTGCTGCCAGTAGTCATTCTGCTGCTTCGTGTTGTTCTGCTGCTTGCATGGAGCAACCGTGGCAGGTGTAGTGTCGCCGTGCCAACGTAACCCGCTTGTACCCATATAGATTGTAATAGAGAGTTGAGTTGTTCTATGCTAAGCAGTGTCGTATTGCAAAAGACTTCTCCTTGATCTCTAGATAGGGATATGGGGCGTTTCGGTTTCTCTGAGCCGGGGTGCCACAGGCTTGGTATCAGAGCAGGTCTGGCTGTAGGACGCCCTAGCCCACACGAACGTTAGAAAATAGTAGTATAGAGCCCAGTTGGTTTGTTGCACTTGATGGCTGAATTTGTTTGTGCATGGCATGCATACAGATTATTATCTTACCGCTAACGGTTTATCTTGCGTGTGTAGGTGGTATCAGTTTCGATCCACTACCTGCACCCTCTCTCATTGCATGCCTGCCCTGCAGTGTTTGGCGTCATCTCTGTCCCACTAGAGTGATGCCCTAGTACCAAGTGTTCCAGACACCATTTGCTGGAGTTATGCTCAGGTATCGCGTCAATATCCTTCCGCCACCCACCCAAATCATTTTGGTGATATACGTTTCTCTATCCCGAATCGTGCCCTCTATCTCGTCCCTTTGGCAACCCCTACTGATCTTTGTTATCAGAAGAGGGAAATGCCAACAGCCTTGCCCCGTCATCTCATTCTTTGGACGTGTACGATTCCCTTTCGTACGCTTGATGATGATGTGGTCGTGACCTCTGTGTCTCGCTGCATGATCGTCAAGTCCGTCCTCGTCTCCGTATCCATCTAGATCCGGCCGGTGTTCAGCCAACGCTTGGTGTAGCCTTGGTTACGCCAATTTTTTCCACACATGGATTTCACTTTCATGCACACCGTCATAGCATATTAGACCGTAATACCACAGCTTCAGCGACAATTGTGTGCTTAGGTGTGCATGCATATTATTGTATGAGTAGAAGTTATATGTTCTGCTTGCTTTATATTATTAGTATGCTTGTGTGCTTTTATTCTCGTCGTTTCTTTTGTTTCTTTCTTTGGGCCTTCGGTGTTACAAATTTTCCCCTTATTAAAGTTGCTCGTCAACTGACACCG
Organism: Triticum aestivum; assembly: GCF_018294505.1. Classification (NCBI taxonomy): domain Eukaryota; kingdom Viridiplantae; phylum Streptophyta; class Magnoliopsida; order Poales; family Poaceae; genus Triticum; species Triticum aestivum. The sequence goes on along the minus strand of NC_057801.1, from coordinate 111,926,134 downwards.
GACCTGAAGAATCAGCAAGGAGTTCAAAAGTTTGGAAACCCAGCTAAACAGAATGGAATTATCAGTAGGCTGCAGTGAAATTTGGAATATCTCCTCTGAATGGAAAAGGAATCCTGGATGGGCAGTCAGTATCAAGTTTTCATTAGTATGGAATTCTTAGCCGACTGCATTGAGATCTGGGGATATCTGCTCGTGATACGGTTAATCAGGTTTGCCTCAGTGTGCACACTTCATGGCAGAAATGATCAGATCAGCAAGAAGATAAGCTATGTGCGATACCAACAGTGCAATTTCAGTCAAAGGGATGGTTTAGATACAAGGTTTGATTCTTTGTAGAGGATGATTTTGAAACATGATATGCCTGGAAGAAAGCAAGGATGTGCCACATACTCAGAAAGGAGGATGGTCCAACAATTCCTGTTTCAGGATGAAGCCCAGTCTTCCTCAGCAAGACACTCTCGATGGTTTTCAGCATAAGCCATCCAATCGTCCTCAGTATGACACTGGTGCAAGATAGTACATTGTGAATTGACAGCAGATGTTAGAATTAGATCCGCAACAGTTGGTCAGAAGCAAGAATCAATCAGAACACAAGTCTGCCTTGGAAATCAGATTCTCAGATATATGTGAAGGAAGCCAGATATACACCTCAGTGTGACAAAGGATTATGAAGATTGACGACAACACTGAGCTCTGTACAAGTACCGGTGAACCTGGGAGATGATCCTGATGAGCCCTTGTCTTCTTTTCTCCAGTGACGGCACCACGCCTATGATCTGAGCTGTTTTTAGCTATCCAGGGTGGATGCCGATTTTTATTTCTCTCTTCAATGACTGTCACGAGTTCTGAGCTGCTTTCCGGCCGTCTCGTATAGCTGTTGAGTTTATTTTTGTGGTAGTGACCCTACAGCTGCTTTTCGGCTATCTTATGGAGCTGCCACTTTCTTCTTATTGACCTGGTCTCATGCTCTGAGCTACTTCTCGGCCGTCCTGAGCCGTGGTTGAGTTATCTCAGTAATGTCCCAGATCTGAGTTGCAAAGACCGTTCTGGTGGCTACTAATTTATTTGCCGATTTCTTGCAAGGGTTCGGATGATCATTTTCCTACAGTCGGAACTCGAGAGGTGTTAAACCCGCCATTTAATGGGTTACCATGTCAAAAGATGGGGATAAGAGTATGCCTGTCGGAATATTGCACCCGACAGAAACTATGTTCACACAGAGAGACAATATGACCCCGCTCCTTCACCCAAGGATTCAGGCAAGAAAGCAGTAATGAAGGAGCAATACTGATACTTGTTGCAAGAACCGCATGGTGCAGATTTCCCGGACAGTCTGTGTCAGTATGGATCACCATGGATATTCACCTAAGGGGCCTACTCACTTTTGGTAAGGAACCCCATATCCAGACAACCCGCTCAGTTGGCCGCATGTGCTCAGATTTGCCAGTATCGTATACCTGAGTTTGTGAAGTCAGCTCAAAGATAAATTCAACAGTATGACTCCAGCAACTATAGTGAAGCATCACATGGCCTACTATCCCCATGGACCGACTGACAGAAGGAGCAATCAGAATGTGAATAACAATCTCGAAGCTTGTGCCCTCAATTATGAGAATCACCAAAGGATAGCTTGGCATGGATAAAATTTCATCTTTCAGAACCACCATCACTCAACTCTGTGGATAATATCATAAAGGTTCGTACCCCTTTATACTAGCCAAGAGAAATATTTGGTATAGATCTGATACTCAAGACAGTGGAACCAGTTAAGATGATTCAGAAGCTTCTGCGATGAGTCAAAATATGTTAGGAAATAGTTATGGATCAACTCACATTTTGGAAACCGAAGGACCTGCCATTAGTGGAGAAACCCAATGCAAGGAGTCAGAGCTTGGGTGTTCATCAGGAAAATCTGGTCACCAATTCATGGAAGATTGTCAGTACAGACACAACCATCAGAAATCATCCTCAGATTTGTGAGACACACATATATTTCGGTCAGGGTAATCTCAGATAAGTCAGCAGATATGAAAAGAAGTGGAGCCAGTATAAACGTGAATATGTGAGGTAAGATCTGTCAGAATGTGGATACAACCTCAGAGACAGTCAGATAGTCAAATAAAATTTAGTGGGAACAACAATAAAGGAAAAAGGATACCTGAGTTGGAAACGGTTTCCCTAAGGTCAGATATGTTCAGACTTGTTCCCTAAGAAACTAAATCTCGAGGACGAGATTTCTTTAAGGGGGTAGGGTTTGTAACAGCCTGATTTTTGGCCCTTTCTTTTTCTTTTGATTTCCTGAGGTTTTTGCCTGAGTTTTCTTTTTCCGTGGCTTTGTGGTCTGGAAACTAAAGAAGATGCCCTCTTCTTTGCTTCCAGAGTAGCTTGTCATCCCCTATCCAACCCTAGACCCTGTCATTTTCATCCTAGCGAACTCCCAATATTCTTTTTATTGGGAATATTCCTTTTCTATTAAAGGAATAACTCAATTTGCCCTAGGTTGTGAAGCAACCTATATTTCCATCACTCCTAAAATTCCCAAATAATTCTCATAAATTGTTTGGGTCATATCTTCCTCAAAGATGGCAAAATGTTTCATTTGTCATGTTTATCATCATGCTCAAATAATTCATTTCCTATTCTGCCCTAAATGGCACATTGTAAAGCAAGTGCTAATTTCCTTTGCCCAATTGACCTCAAACTCCTTGGACACCTTTTCCTATCCATATAATTGCCACATGCCAAAATGCAACCTCATTTGCCTAGTAATTATTTAATTATGATTTTCCAAAGTTTCTATCTAGAAAGAAACTTTGTGAAGGAGGTACAAGCTAGGCATATCCAAATGAGTTGCACTTTTGCATGGTCCTTCATATCATCATATCGTAGCCCTTCACCAATGTATAGCTCATGTCATGCCTCCATGTGAGCATAGCTTCAAATCTTTGATTCTGTCCAAAATTTCAGTTTGTGAAGCAAGTATATTTTATCTTTCTCCATTATGGCTGCCAATTTTTCTAGGCCTTCTCCCATCCATATAACTTATCTCCACCCCATTTGGGAATATTCCATCTTGCCAATTTTCCTCTAGAATGTTTGCAAGTTTCTGGTCAGTGGGGATGTTTGTGAAGGAAGTACCATTTTTGTTTATCCAAATGGTATGAAACCTTTTGCAACTTCTTTATATGACCAAATAACTGTGCGTTGCCGAAGTTGAGCTTAAGTTGATACTCCATGTGAGTGCATCATCCAAATCCCCATTTCTGGCCATTAGTGCACTTTCTAAAGAAACCACCCTCTAAACTCCTCCTCTTAAGCTAATTTCTAGTGATCATAGTCACCTTAGTGTGTGATAAACACCAGACAAATCACTTCCTTCGTTGCCAAGTATGTGTCCCCTCTGGACAGTACAAACACTTTGCTGCCAAAAGCTTTTGGCTTCTCCTGCAAATCTCTTCTTTGCCCCTAGACCAACTTGTTGCTTTGGCTAGACTCAGGCCACTACGGTTAATGCATTAGACATGGACGGTTCAACCAGAACACGCCGTATGCACCAGCTCACGCGTTGACCATTGCCCTGGCAAGCATTAAACGCGCTCTGGCTCCATCTCGGCGTTGTGCCTGTCCGTTCTCTCCTCGTCTCGACCCGCAGCCATGTCCAGTAGCCTCCACATAATTGACTGCGTTGCCCTGAGCCCGTGCCCCCTCTGTCTTCTTCTCCGGTGAGCCGTCCCTCTCGCTGCACTATGCGCTCTATAGGCAACCGTCGTCTTCTCCTCTGTTGGCTTCTTCTTCCATTGTCCTCGAGCTCCACTCGTCTCCGTGACCCCTGGCGCTTGTCCATTCCCTCCCGTTGTCTTCCTAGAGCTCATGCGCGAGCACACGTGTCCGCGGCGCCGTCCACGCGTCCGCGGCGACACCAACTCGACCATGGCCTCGCACGACTATATAAGCCAGCCCCGACCCCTCCCGAGCACACCATCGCCTCCCCCTCTCTCCCAGGACCCCGCCTAGCCTCTCACCCGAGCTCGAGAGCCTCTCCGCGACCCTCATGGCCGCCGTGCCCGCCGTTGGCCTTAGCCTAAATTGGCTCAATCCAATCCCTCCCCTTCCTTTCTTCCACCACCAGTAGAACCCCTCCACTCCGGCTACCATCCCCAGGCCCTCTCCCCCTTGCCGGAGCTCCATTTGCCACGAGCCCCAACTCCACCCGAACCTCTCCTCCGCCGCGGCCATTGCCCTGCCCGCTCTAGTGATCTCCGGTGAAACTTGATGGTCCAGGCGGGTGCGGCTGGTCTCCATGAGCAAACAGGTGTGCGGCACGGCATGGGAGATGGCCGGAGCCGCCCAGGAGCCTCGCCAGCGGCACGCCCCTCCCTCTATTCTGCGCCGTGTCAGGGGAAGAAGAAGGAGGAGAGAGAGGAGGGAGTTGACCTGGCGCGTGGACCCCACGGCCCCACCAGTTAGTGACCCGGGGGGTTGACCCTGCTGGCACTGACGTGGATAAGTGGAAGCGTAATTCCCAGAATACGCTTTTAGTTTTTCTATTTTGGCCCAGTCTGTAAATTTTTCAATTGCAGATAGGTCCCTGGCAGAAAAACTATTATAAACTTTTATCCGTAACTCCGATTGTGATGAATCCAACGCCCACGTCTTCGTCTCGTCGATCCTGTTCTGTTCCAACCATTTTCAATATCTTTCAACATTCTGAAAATTACCATTTTGCCCTTGCCCCAATCAGCCCCCTCCAAGAGAGTACCCTTTCCGGCGATTCTTTCCGCGGTCGTTTCGCACTTCTCCCCGGAGCCTTCTTCATACCCAGGCAAGCCATAACCACCATTTGCATGATAGCAATGCAGAAGCATTGGTTTTCAACTTGAATCTTTAATAACTGCATGTTCATTTTGCTTCTGCTGTCAGTATTCCGGTTATGCTTATGGATCGGTGTTTACCGTCATGCTATGTTTTCTTGCACTCTGTTATTATGTTCTTCATGCTAGTATTACTTTAATATTGGCAATGTTTTGTAGTAGTACATGTTGGTGATGGTCTTTGGTGCATGACTATCATTTGTTCGGAGTAACGCCGTTATGCATGTTTCTTTGCATCTAGTTGATTAAATACTTGCACGGTCATTTTATCGTTATGTTACTACATGGTAGTTATTTTGATGCTAGTGTGATGTCATGCTATGTGTAGTGTGCTAGTTGTGATATTATGCTCTTCAGAATGCCATGCTCATCTGGATAAGTGGTTAAATGTTGTTGTTATGCTCGTTGTTTATGATGCATCACCATGCTTATGTTGATATCATGTTCATGCATTGTAGTTGCATCATGTTATTTTATCATGGCTTACCACATTGCATTCAAGTTAACCGGATTAAATTGAACTTGAACAACTGTTGGCTGAGTCATGGTGCCACCATATCGATCTGACCAGTGCAACCACGCTTACCTTATGGGAAGGTCCTAGCTGGGTCTATTGTCATGCCTCTCACCGGTGCCTCCCGCGAGGGAAGGTTATGCGCGAGCGCTACCTTGGCCAGGTAGGACGGCATAAGCCTTGTGTGCCAGCTGTTTTTGTAAGGATCCTTGTCCCTATTTGGGACCGTTTTGCCACTACGATGGCCGTTGGTGCCTTTGGTAGGCACGAGGAGACCCAGGACTTAGCCCAAAGGGGAGTTGGTCGGAGTGGCCGGGAGAGTGGCATGGCAATAGGAAGGTTTTCTCGAAACGCTTTGGTCCACCCGAATGGGAGTGTGAGGCCAAGGTTCCGTGGTGTGGGTACAGTGTGCTAACCTCTGCAGAGTGTGTTTGTTAAATATATCGATAGCCGCACCCGCGGATATGGGCCCAGTTCGTAGTTGGTCACACTGTGGGTCCATAGTAATAATAATAATTTGCTTAATATCAACCCCGGGTCAATGATGAGAGAAGTTGGTTGATATTTATGTGATCAAGAGAGGATCATGCGGTATCATGAATACCAAGGGGATGTTATGCGAATGTCAAGGGTAACGGTCAAGCTCCTTGTGGTCATGAATGATTACTATGGAATTGTTAATACCAAGCTTGATTTGATCCTGAGATGATCATGCGATATCCGTGATGGTAAGTGTGTGCAAGTGATGGTTACAATGTAACCCGAGCATAGTAAGTTGTTGCATGATAGTGTCATCATGTTGCATGCTTGTTTCATCATGTTTATATGTTCATGTCATGCTTATATTGTGCTAGCTATATAATGTTATTCACGCCATGTGGTTCTGATGATATTATGTTAATCCTTGTAACCTATAATTGCCATGCTATTGTTTGTCTTGATTGCTTTGGTTGCTATGAGCTTGAAAGTACATTCAATGTACTAACCTAGCGTGTCATGCCAGTTTGCAGGTCATGTCGGACATGATTGCTTGTTTGCCGTGGATTCCTTGTTTGTGAGCTAGGATAAGCATTCCAGCCAGAGTCCCTGCGGAGTGGAGTTGACCACCACCGTCGTTGTTCCGCTGCTAGTAGTCATTCCGCTGCTTCGTGTTGTTCTGCCACTTGCATAGAGCAACCATGGCAGGCATAGTGTCGTCGTGCCAATGTAACCCCCTTGTACCCATATAGATTATAATAAAGAGCTAAGTTGTTCTATGCTAAGCAGTGCCATCTTCCAGAAGACTTCTTGATCTCTGGGCTAGAATACGGGGCGTTCCGGTTTCTCTGAGCTGGGGTACCACAAATAGCTACATTCACATTAAATAGGGCACCATCTAAATCTGTTGAGATGACACTGTATGAGTTGTGGTTTGTCAAGAAACCTAATTGTGGTTTCTTAAAGTTTGGGGTTACAATATTTATGTGCCTGATAAGCTTGAATCCAAATCGGAGAAGTGCATGTTCATAGGATACCCAAAAGAAACTGTTGGGTACACCTTCTATCACAGATCCGAAGGCAAGATCTTTGTTGCTAAGAATGGATCCTTTCTAGAGAAGGAGTTTCTCTCGAAAGAAGTGAGTGGGAGGAAAGTAGGACATGATGAGGTAATTGTACCTTCTCTTGAATTGGAAAGTAGCTCATTAGAGAAATCCGTTCTTGTGATGCCTACACCAACTAGAGAGGAAGCTAATGATAATGATCATGAAACTTCAGATCAAGTTACTACCGAACCTCGTAGGTCAACCAGAGCACATTCCGCACCTGAGTGGTACGATAATCCTGTTCTGGAAGTCTTGTTACTAGACCATGAGGAACCTACGAACTATGAGGAAGCGATGATGAGCCCAGGTTCCGCAAAATGGCTTGAGGCCATGAAATCTGAGATAGGATCCATCTATGAGAACAAAGTATGGACTTTGGTTGACTTGCCCGATGATCGGCAAGCCATTCAGAATAAATGGATTTTCAATAGGAAGACGGACACTGTTGGATTATGGGATCCGCAAAACCTTGAGAGGTTCAAAATCTGGGTGCGTGCGGATATCTCAACCTACCCAGCCTGCCTACTCACGATCCTCCTAATCCTAGCGCGTCGAGCTCAAAGGGACAAGAGACATAGCAGTTTTATTCTGGTTCAGGCCACCGTTGTGGTGTAATACCCTACTCCAGCATTTTGGTGGATTGCCTCGAAGGGCTGAGGATGAGCTAGTACAGTGGATGAACAAGCGTTGGGAGGTGAGGTGTTCTTGAGCTGGTGTGGTGTATGCTAGCTCTACTTGTCTTGATCGCGTCCCCTTCTATGGTGGTGGCTAGTCCTATTTATAGTGGCCTTGGTCCTCTTCCCAAATATGAGCGGGAAGGGATCCCACAACGTCCAGATTTGAAAGGGGACAAGTAGTACAGTCTATCCTGACAAAATTAGTCTTCGCCTGCGAAAAGCCTCTGGTCGTGACGCTGCGGTAGGCTCATCGATGACCTCCGTCCTGCCATCCTGGCGGTCTTGGTCTCGTTGCACCAGAATGTTAACCTTTGGCTGATTCCTCGGGACTCCGCGCCTGCGCTCTGCTTCCTTTGCACCAAAGAGGAAACCTAGACTCTGCGCCCGCCTGGCCTTGGTCGTCATGGCTCACGTCAGCTGAGCCTCGTGAGGCAACATTGTGTAGAAATCTCCGCCCCTCAAGAGACGTCCTGAGGAGGCCGGTCCCTTCAGGGGTCTTGGTGTCTCCCTCCTCGCGAGGCTTGGCTCCTCGCGAGGGTCTTGTGCTGTTGATGCTGAAGCTGGGCCGTACCAGGCCGTCGATGGAGCCACGTGGTGGGCCGCAGGCAGGCAGGGCTGGATACCCTCGAATCCAGAACACCGACAGTAGGCCACAGGCCCAAGGCGCGCCCGGACTTGGCTTCCAGGCGAACCCAAAGGGCAAGTGCGGAGCGCCGCGGGCCCTAACCGCCTGCGACCTTGATGACGCTTGGCGATTGATGGGACGTGGGCGACTCCGCTTCCCCATGCTACCTCGGCAACTGCCCGACTTGACTGGTCGATGCGGCATGCAGAAGGTCATGATGGTGTGACGTTGTGGAGGCCGGCGGTTGGCCTCCCTTGGCTATAAATGTGAGGGAGGGGTAGAGCCACCCGTCCATCTTTCCTTCGTCTTGCTCCCGCCTGCTTTTCTCCTCTCTGTCTTGCTCCCATGGCGTCGCCAAAGAGGTTTTTAGCGGCCGAGAAGGGGAAGGCCTCCAAGGAGGGGCCAGCCTCTCCTCCTCCCAAGAGGGGCCGTGGTCGTCCCCGCAACCACCCCGCGGTGCTTCCGGCAGCTTCTAGGGGGCACGGGCGCCCCCCCAGAAGCAGCATTGCTCTAGGCGCCCGCAATGGCAACTCTTCCCGCGACGGGGGCCACCGGCTTCGGAGCAGCCCCCATGATGAAGGGAGGCGCATCATGATCATGCCCCCGCCTCGGTCGTGATTTCCCTTGCTAGACATGCTCCCTGAGTTCGTGGTGTGGTCGGAGGGCCCGGGTGGCACCTCGCTTTGCCTCCCGTGCTTCTTCTCCGCCGAGCTTCCTTCTTTGGGGCCCAATGGACTCTAGCTGTAGGATGACGGTTGCTGCAGCTGGGCTTCATGGGTTGGTACCAAGGTCACCACCTTCGGTAGCGTGGTCCTGACCTGCAGCTGACAGACCTTCGCCCGCGCGTGTGGCCTGGGCAGAAGGTCCACCCTTTGTCGGATATCTGGTTCTGGCAAAACCCTTAAGGTTTGAACTCTGGGGTGCGCGTGGAGATCTTCCTTCTACGGATCCACGTCCCAACGCCTTGCTGTGAATCTAAGCTACATGATGAACACAAGGGACATAAGGTTTATACTGTTTCGGGCCACCGTTGTGGTGTAATACCCTAATCCAGTGTTTGGTGTGGTGGATTGCCTTAGGTGCTGATGATGAATAGTATAGAGGAAGAACAGCCTCACGAGAGGTGTTCTTATGGTGGTGTGCTTCGAAAGGAATTGCTCCATCTTTGGTGGCTCTGGGTGAGATCCAGATGAGATTCCCTCTACTGTGATGGCTATCTCTATATATAGAGGCCCTGGTCCTCTTCCAAAATATTGAGCGGGAAGGGAGCCAACAACGGCCATTTTGAAGGGGAACATCTAGTACAAGTTATCCTGACTAAAGTTGGTCTTCGGCTGCCAAAGGCACTAGCGATGACACCGTCTTGGGCTCCATGGTGACCTCCGTCCTGCCGCTCTGCTGGTCTTGGTCTCGTTGCACCGGAATGGTAACCTTTGCTTGATGCCTTGGTACTCCGTGCGTGTGCTTGCCCCCTTTGCACCAAAGAGGAAACAAGGACACTGCATAGGCCGGTGCCCGGCTGGCGCCCGCCTGGTCTCGATCGTCATGGCTTGCGTCATGGGCACCTCGTGAGGTACCCCTCCCTTGATCTCTCCACCTCCTCGCGGGCCTGCCTGGTGAGGCCATTCCTGAGGAAGCCTTGCATCGTCTGCCCCGCGAGGCTTGGCCCCTCGCGAGGGTGTTGATCTTGAGTTGATGAAGATGGGCCGTATGGGGCCACCCCCTTGAGCCACGCCGCAGGCTGCAGGCAGACAAGTCTGGGGACCCCTGTTCCCAGAACGTCGACAGTAGCCCCCGGGCCCAAGGCGCGCTCGGACTTGGCTTAGCAGTGAAGCGAAAGGGCAAGTGCAGAGCGCCGTGGGCCCCAACAGCCTGCGACCTTGGGTGCCGCGTGGTGGTTGATTGGACGTGGGCGTCTCCGCTTCCCCACACTGCCTTGGCAACTGCCTGTCTGACAAAAAGGCTAGCTCGGGTTAGACTTACCTTCATTGCTCTCATTCGCCTTGCTCCAGATCCCCTTTCTTGCTCTTGCCCTTCTGCTTCCAAAATCTTCAGATCCGCCTCATCCCTTCTCCTCCAGCGAGTAATGGCGCCCCGCAAGACTGCGGCCAAGGCTCCATCGGCCTGGTACTCGCCGGCTCTGGATCCTCCCAACATGACGGAGAAGAATCTTGCCCTCATGCGCCTGATGATGGCGGCGCAGGGCAGCGAGATGGGGGCGACTGCGCTTCGGCCCGGCTCCGCCCAGTCGGAGGACAAGGGGAGCACATTCTATCCCTTCTTCATGAGCGCCGTCATCGCTGGGCTGGTGCCTCCTTTCTCCGAGTTCTTCTATGCTGTCCTCCGCCATTATAAGTTGCAGGCTCTACATCTCCATCCCAACTCTGTTCTTCTCCCGTCGATTTTCGCCTACTACTATGAGGCGCACGTCAGGGTGATGCCTTCCATGGCCTTGCTGTGCCACTTCTTCTTCCTCCGAGTCACTGGCACCAATACCTCGGCGTGCACGAGCTTTGTTGCATACTCCAAAGCCAACACGATCTCGAAGGCCAGGAAGAGGGCCGACGGCTTCCGGAGCAAGTGGGTCATGCTGGATGCCAGATGCGTCAACTCTCGGCCGGCGCTGCCCACGGGGCTGCCCCCAGCGGACGAGGCGTGGTCCCGTGCAAAGCTTGACGACCGACGGGCGAAGCTGGTGCTGGAGAAGATGAACGCTAACCTGAGGCCGAGAAACATGAAGGCGGCGAAGCTGACCGGGGCCACGCTCCTGAGGGAGTTCTTGGCGCATCAGGTGGCTCCACTTCAGGCGCACTCACGCCCGTTATGGAGACTCGAGGATGCGGACGCCAACCTCCGCCTAAACTCAGAGGCCCAGGCGGATGAAGATCTAATTTCAGCTCTTTGCTGCCTGGTCGGGGAGGATGTGGCGAGCCTAGAGGTCGCTCCTGTCCCCTTGTTCCTCCGTGACGACTGGGAGCGGGTGGTAGACACATGCCCACCTTTGACGGGGACGGTCTGGTGTCGGCGGTGCTTCCTGAGGGCCAGGCAACGACGGCAACGGTGGAGTTGTCCTTTGATGATTTTGGCGAGGGAGAGGAGGAAGAGGAGGAAGAGGAGGGGCGCGACTCGGAGGCGACCATCGAGGAGGCGGGGAAGACTTCCCCCTGACACAGGTCCAATGTGCTCCGCTCCATGTGGGATGACGATGAGGCTATCACCAGGCGAGGGGGAGAGGACCCGCCCATGATCCCAAAGAAGGACAAGTCGGGGCTGACCTCCCGAGGGTCTACTTCAGCCCCGATGCTGACCGAAGCCAGCTCCAGCCCTTCTGGTGCACACCCTTCTGCTGCTGGACTTCCCGAGGCTGCGCCCCGCAAGAGGCTCTCAGGCTTTAAGCTCGGCAGGAGGTCATTGGAGCTCGCCGCGACTAGCCAGTTAGTACTCGAACTCTGCTTTGCTCTTGTTTTTGTTGTCAGGGCTTGACATCCTCCAATATTTGGGTAGGTCGCCACCTGCGACCAAGAGGCTGAAGGGGGACACGGTGGCTCCGCTTGGGGCAAGCTCGTCCGTTGTGGCCGCGCCTTCGCCTGCGGGAAAGGGAGGCAGTGGAGCTCACACCTCCCATGCCAAGTCGTCCACGCGAGGCCAGGAGGGCCACTCTGGCGGGGGGCTAGCCCCCGTGGCCCCGCTGACTCTGGAGGCACCAGTGCTTGATGTTGTCGCTGAGGTTGCCAGGGCTCAGGAGCTCTTAGCCTCCCAAGCCATGATTACGCTGCCATCTTCTCCTCCTGCTCCTCTGGTTCCCGACTCCTCTCCCTCCTCCTCCGCCTTGGACCGTGCCGATGATGAGCTAAGTCGGCTGCGAGAAAATCTCCAGGGTGCCAACCCCCGCCTGGTGGCCGGGCGCCTGGAGTTGGTCTCTGGCTGGGTTCACTCTGATGCCTCCGTCCGAGCGGCGCTGAGCCAGGCTGTGACAGCTTCCGAGGAGGAGAAGCAAGTCACCTCCCAAGCCATAGCCGCTCGCGACGCGACATTGGAGGATGCTTCAACTGTCCGGGGCCGTTGCAAGGCGCTGAAGGACGAGCTGCAAGGCGTGCGCAACGAGCTCGCCAAGGAGGTTCGTGACCGTCAGGCGAAGGAAGATGCGATGGTGGCTCGGGAGGCCGCCATTAGGGACCGCGACACTGAACTGTCTATTGATCGCGGCCGGCTGAAGACGCTGGAGTAGAAGCTGCAGGCGGAGAGGATTGAGCTAGACGCCAAGGTGAAGGTCTTGGCCGAGGATCGTGCGGCCTTCATAGACTACGAGGTGAGATCTCGCACGGCGCTGAAGTCGCTTTATGACGATGGCCTAGAGAAGCCACTGGCTGGAGCCACGGATGGCCCCACCAAGCTGCTTCCCTTCCTAGTCGAGGCGCTTGAGGAGGTCATGACCGGCATCGGCCCCATGGCCGAGGTTGAAGCTTGCGTCATTTCCTCCGCAGTGCTGACGCGGATCCTTAGCCACGTCTACCTTTGCAACCCCAACGCCAACCTTGACGACCTGCTGGAGCCTGTGGACGTCGAGCGCTCCGCTGCTGCTGCTGAGGCCGTGAAGGGCCGGGTGGAGGCCTTGTTGGCGAAGCTCCACGCCTTCACCACTGCGCCCAAGGCAGGTGCTGCCGGTTCCGCGGCCTCGGGAGGTGGAGCTAACAAGCGCAACTCTAGCATGGAGGCGGGGTTCTCGGCTAATGATGGCGCTGCTCAAGGGTGATCTCCTCGTGGCTTCTTTCCTATTTTAATTCCTGCAACATGCACCGTGCCTTGTGGAGGCGTTTAAACTTTTGTTTGGCATCGTGAACACAATTTATGGTTTGTAAAATTTGCTTCTGAATTTGCGAGATTTTGCGGTTTCCTTCCTTTTTGCTTGTGTTCTACGTCGGCAGGACCCGGGCCCGCGTATATCTCAGCCGCTGTTAGCCCCGACCGGGTTACCAAGACGGGACCAAGGAGTGAGGGGCCACATGGAAAGTTAGGCTCCTGAGTCGCGATGCTCAGGAGTCCCCCTTGACGCGCAAACATCAAATAGGGAGGGGGTGTAGGAGTAGATCTATCGTTCTGCGTCGGCAGGGCCCAGCCCCGCACATACCTCAACCGCTGTTAGCCTTTCGGAACTAAGGAGTGAGGGGCTACGTGACCAGTTAGGCTCCTGAGTCGCGATGCTCAGGACTCCCCCTTGATGCTCAAACGGTCTTCATACCTTGGCTCCGCTCGGAGAGGGGAGCGTGACGACCAGGTCCGAGGGACCTGGCTGGGTGGCATGCGCTCGGGCGTGACCCAGGCGCAGCCCCCGTGTCCAGCCCCCTCGCGTGGCACTCCCGAGGGGAGGCTTTGCAATGAGGCCAGACGTTGAGCTCTGGGCTCCCTGAGGTTGATACACCCGTGGGCTGCCCTCTGTTGTTTATCACCAGCACTGAGCATAGCGCTTCTGTATGTGTACGGGCATAGCCGCTCCTCGGCTGTGTCGTCAGCCAGCACGGAGCATGGTGCTTCCACTGGTACGTGGGAGGGGGCCCGCCTCCTGGAGGAGCCCCCGGGGCGTGTACAACCCCGCCCTCACAAATGGCCAGCACAGTATGGCTAGACGAGGTGTATCTGGGCACTCGTGAGCCAGTGCGGGACTCACACCTTCTTTTGGCTACAGGCTGTATCATTGACAATCAGGGGAGTATGCTCCCGAACTCCTAGGGATCGCCGTGTAGATACAGTTTTCCATAGCAAATAGAGCCTCTCTGACATCAAGGTCCTTGCCAACGGTGATCTCCAGGTTAATCGGATAATTGAGTCCGAGAAACAGAGAGTGTGAACCAAGGCTGTTTACCCGCCTCCAACTAAAAAATCCTAAAGGCCCCAACAAGCTAGTATCCTGCTCATAGACGTAACAGCCACTGTCTGGATACTCACGTATTACACGGTGCTTGTATACAGTGGGGTTTTTCCAATATAACTTTTCCGGCTCATGTGTCCGAATGATCATCAGTCTTTTGCCGTCGTCTGATCGAGCGAGGAACCAGTTGTGCTTCCCTGTTTTTGGCAAAGGTGCTGTAATTACAAAGGGTAGTAACTATAGGGACACTGCATCATATCAAAAAGGACAGGCATTGTTAATGTAAGATCAGCATTGTTCAGAGTATGAGTAGGATAATGCAAGAAATAGGGAAATGTATACTGGGTTTGAAAATATAGAAGTGCCATGCATGGTTATACTCATGTTATCTCGCAATCGATTCTTCACAGGAAACTACCATGTCATGCATGTTATGTAATCATGTTCTGTCCTCACAAACAAATTCTTCAAGGTAACTAACAGATCATCCATTGTTTACTTGTGTTCTGTGGGCAAAAATGTTGTGAGGATATTATTCTAGCCATTGATTGCTGAAGGGCGAATATAGGTATGTACCCATGGTACGCATTGCAGGATTTCACTACTTCCAAATATAGAGAGTTCTCCATATGCACATTTACTTCCCTAATGTATGGTTAGATGAAACCAACAATGTGGTGCATGTTTCTACATCATGAAAATGAGGAAACTAACATGGCCATTGATACACACTCATATTTAGTAGTAGTATATAGATTACTGTAAAATAAGGATAATATCCATATATTCCTAACCGTTTGATTATTCAGGGTACAAATTGGTTGTAATGACATGGTCACAATCGCATGAATTAACTCATTCCAAATATAGCTGATTTACGGTGTCTCTAATATATTGCCATAGTTCTACTCAAATTTTGCTCAAATAGGGACATGCCAATCATCACAAAAAGTTCAAACAGTGTCATGGCGTCATCATTAACATGAGACGGAAACAACTTACACACGCCATCCCAGCAATACATGGTGCTAGCTACTTTGTCGATCGTGTAGATGTCGCCATTGTGTTCAATAGCATCACAGAAGTGTGTATCAGCTTTGATGATGATCCACTGCGAGCCGAGTTGTCTCCAGCTAAAAAAGGCACCGGCGTAAAGATAGGCGAGTCCGCGGTCGAACAAGGCAATTAGCTTGAAGTCTGTGTAATTCGCATGTCGTGTGGGTACTTGGCAGATTACAATCTTCTGCAACACAAGGTCCATCGAACTGACATAGTAATCTAGATGACTTGGACCGCGATGGTAATACTCTATATAATCCTACGGAGGAAGGATAATTTCATGGGAGGTCTAGAAGTTCACGAGCACCAACTTTTTACCATCTTCTCTGAAGGCAGCCATCCAGTGGGAGTTCATGCCGACCCAGTACATACCTGCCAAGAAGTTTCAGGCAATGGTGATCGGATTGATGTCGAGGGAAATGATGTACGGCGACACACTACATACCTGCAAAGAAGTTTCGGCTAATGGAGATCGGATTGAAGTCGAGGGGCATCATGCACACCTCCGTATCATGGTGAGCCAATCTCGCAAGACCAGATAGCAGCAAGCAGGGTGTCTTGAAAAGCTTAGGCCTCGCTTCAATGATGGTCGTGTGCATGTCCCTCGAGCATGCAGCCAGCCGCAGGGCGGTCAACATATCCATACACGAACAACAGAGGTCGAGGATGTAACTGGGGAGATTGCTCCAATCGCGGCTCATATGGATGCTGTGCGGTTCGCGTTCGGCCATGGTGGAGTTTGGAAGGGGGCTTGATTTACGGGGGAGAAGGATGTCGGTGCTGGAGACTGAGATGGAGACGGAGACGAAGGCGGAGAAGGAGATGGAGATGGAGGGAATTCCGAGATGGGGTGGTGCTATGGGAGCGGAGAGGGAGACGAGGCGAGGCGCCAATGTGCTGTACAACGGTGGTGACAGACTACACAGTGCACAGGGTGAGGCTGACTTTGGTAACCCGAACACGCCGCCTCTCCTGGACTAGTGTCAAGCGCAGGGTGTTGTCACTTCAGTGTGAGGACTGGATGAATAGTATTTTGACCATCAAGTCTACCATAGTTGTACTACTACTACTACTACTAGTAGGAACATGAGTACTCCAGTATTGTATAGCGGAAATAGGTCTCTCTTGCTAGCATGCCTGTTCACTTCATCGTTCAGGTATCATCCATATTGTGAGCAGAACCAAATTCTCGTGCATGCCCAATCAATGCCCTGCCGCGATGCATGCAGTGGTCGTTCTGGTGCATCAAGGACGGCATGCAGATCGTTCCACACTAGAGAAGAGGAAAAATGGAAAGGTAGAACGCGGCAGCAGAGCAAGAGAATGCTGGCTAACGAGCCTGGGAGGGGATCGAGCAGGAAGTTAATGCTCCACGCCTAAAGGTTTTGGGAAAAACTGATTTTCATAAGGTGACTTATACTCACCTTAATGGAGGGAGTATTCCTTAACCAGAGAATGTTGTGTCTCCCACTCACGTGCTCAAAAAAAAAGCTACGACACAGTTTTTTATCTGTTTGCATAGGTCCCACCTATCAGGAAGGATGGGAACGTACACGAACAGGTACGACTCCTCAGTCTACCAGCATAGCTTTTTCATTTAGTCTAGCTAGCCGTCTAATCAACTGCATGCACGCCACTTCTCCCATTTACTTCTCCATTGGGAACCGATTCGCCTCGGCTTCTTCACCTCCCCTTCATCTTCATTTGCATCCCCCGCTGTGTTCACATTGTTTTAACCTCTTTAAATAATCATCTACTACTTCAGTTAGACTAGCCATCTAATCCTAATTCTCCAAACCATAGCCCTCCGTTCCAGCGGTTCCAAATGGCGAAAGAGATCAAGATGCAGGTTTTTAGCATTCAACATGTCCTCGTCGAAGGCTTGATGCGCATAGTTGCCACCGTCACCGTCCACCCAAGGGTTGTTCAGTAGTAGATCAACAATGTATCCAACTCCCTCAAAAAGGTAGAGACGAGGGTCATCGATCTTGATGCAGAGTACACGAAGAGTGCCCCAGGGAAGATCCAGCGCGCCACCGTCCTTCAGCTGTGCCTCGAAGATGATGTTTTGGTGTACCACATCATACACTTGCCCTCCATACCAGGTGAGCTTCACGATTTCTTGTCTCGGGAGGACGTATAGTTCTATGGGGCAGCCATCGAAGTGGACAAACAGAAGCTGGAGCCGTACAACCTTGATTTGAAAAGCATCGCTGACCTACAAACCAGAATCAAAATTCCTATAGAAGATTGTGCTAAATAGACACCATCCCTATCCGACGTAGCAAATTTTGTGCTCAGTACAAATCTTTAGAAGGGTGACGAGACGGTGGCATTAAGGTCGTCAGGATGCCCGTGTGACTTTCGAGATAGCTGCAAGGTCCAAAGAGCTTGTTGCGAAGCCGTCTCCCACAGAGAATGAGAACAAGAAGAAGAAAAAGAAGAAGAAGAAAAAGAAGAAGAAAATGCTGCACCAGCAGGAGGGCATTATGGATGGATGAACTATTTCCTCTCTTGTAAAAAAAATTATTCCCTCTCGGTGTATATTGATATAGATGGACTATTTCTATGGTGTGCATGTCTTTGGAACAGAGTAGTAGCATGGATCCGCTTGACTATAAGGAACTATTTATCCGCATATATAGCTTTCTCTGCTACTCCTTCCAGTGATCGGTATACAATGCATGTGTCCATAGACATGACAGCTTGTCCATGGAAGTTCAACTACGGCGACCATTTCGTTTCATCTTGCGATTCCCACGACGCCTCTCCAACCCACGGCACCACGCCCCTCGACGTGCGCCTCACCCCTCTCGACCGCACCGCCCCTCTTCCTTTGTGTGCATGACATGTGGACCACCTAAAATGCGGCGAGCATCAAGTTTCTACCACAGCCACCCGCGATTCCCACAACGCCGCTCGAACCCATGAAACCACACGTCCCCCGACCTGCGGCTCACCCCTCCTGGCCCCACTGCTCCACTGCCTTCGGGAGCATTACATGTGGACCAGTCACCTATCGGGTAAACATGTTATTGACTCAAAGGTAGCTGTAGTAAGGCGCTGAAGCTCAGTCCCGACGGCCCTGAGAGGGAAATGTAACTCCTTTGCCAGGGCTTGTGGTGCTCCCGCAACACGAACTCGTGCCAAACTCGAGATTTGTTTCTTTACTATACATGCATGCAATGATTTAATGGACATTGTAATCTCAACATGTGATGGGGAGCTCTAAATTTGAATTTGAAACTTATAAAACGAAAAGATTCAGAACAAATAAACTGGGAGAGAGGGAGTATATCGTAGGATGTGTCCCATACAAAATAAGTCCCCTGGTTTGTCACCGCGAAGATGCGGTTAGAAAGGAGTAGCGTCTTCCTACTCGTACGGCAACAAATTGGCCGCAGACAGCATGGTCCGCCTTTGACCGCCATGTGCAAGGTTCGTACTATCTTTTATTTAGTCTCACCATGGTTCCATCGTACCAATTCATGCGGTGGCCCGTTGCATGGCTGATCCCAATGTTGGACAAAGGTTCTACGGGAATGGTGTCACTGTTGTAAATGTTGTGCAAATTGATGTTGGTACCCTACCGTACATATGCAAGCCAATCTCCACTCGCACCGATCCTAGCCTATGAAACAGTGGGCAGGGGGAGAATTAGGAAATGGACACGGAAGTAGTCTTTAGAATGCATTTACTACGTGATCAAACTCATCTTACCTGCTCATCGGAGGAAATCCGAGTGCTCCTCAACGTCGGCATCTCAAGGGGCGTCAACTAGCAACTACGGCCACGCCGCGCCGGAGAGACCCCCAAGGAAACATCCTCGTGCGTTCCATGGAACATCAACATGCATTTGTATGAGTAGTTTATCTTGTGAGAGAAAAGGATGAACGAGGGAAGGCCTCTAGAGATAGAGATGGACACTACTACTACCAATGTGCTGGCCCATGCATTGCAATGGATCCAAACTAGTAGAATAATACTTGTCCACGTGCTTGAAATATAAACACTCTAGTTTTGATATACATGTGTCAGCAGACATGACAGCTCGTCCATGGAAGTTGAACCACGGCGACCATCACGTTTCTTGTTTCTACCACTGCCACACCCACACATGATTCCCACGACGCCGCTCCAACCCACGGCACGACGTCCCCCGACGTGGACATGGATCCTCTAACGTGGCTATCACTGCCTTGCCCTGCCTTTCCTTCACTGACAGGTGGGACCCACGCTTATGGGTCCCACATGTCAGTGACAGAATGGTAGGATTGTTCGTGCCCCTCATCCCTCTCGGCCCCACCGCTCCTCTGCCTTTGTGTGCATGACATGCGGGCCAGCTGAACTGCGGTGACCATCAACTTTCTACCACAGACACACCCGATTGGACGCGGTTTGCCTGCTCCGCTGCTGTGCTCCGATCTGTACTCCCACACCATCAAATTTTCATCCAGTGGTTGTGACACATTTCGTCTCGAACATCAATCCTCAGCTGGAGAACTCATGTACTACAGGTAGTACCCACCGGTGTGGCCATCTACGCCTCGTAATGCCCCGACGCCCAGCTATGGTACCCTCGCCATGGCCACGCCACCACTGGCCGGTTCATCTCAAACGAGTGAGTCATGAACCACGCCACCACCATGAGAATGACATGTGGGCCAGCCGCATTTCAGGCCCGCATGTCATTGACTCATAGGCCGGGCACTAAGCCACTGAAGTTCGGCCCCATGGGCCCCGAGAGGGAAAGGTAACTCCTGCGGTAGGCCTTGTGGTGCTCCCGCGGTACGAGCTCGTGCCCAAACAGGAATTTGTTTCTTACTACTACCAACTAGTACTAGTAAGGTACACATGCATTGCACACATGAGATTCTGGTGGTTTGTGCATTATGCTTCTACATGTGGAGTTTTATGGATTCTAACATGTGGCAAAATCTGGTGGAATGTAAGGTTAGGCAAGTTTGATTAACTTAGGTGAGTGTTTGGTTCAAGCCACACCTTAGGCAAGCCACACTGGCCCCACATGACATACACACAAAAAATGTGGCAAGATTCCCTTAGGCTTGCCAACTTGTGGCTCTCATTTTGAAGAACTTATTAATAACTTTGCCTGAGCTTAGTTGTGGCAAAGTTAGTCATGAATTAAGTTCAACTGTGGAGTCGTCTAGATTATACATGTGGCAGAATCTGGTGGATGATATCCAATGGCCAGTAGTGCTCGGATTTGCCATCTTTGTACCGTCGAATTGGCTTCATCCAACGACCAACTTTCAAAGTTTTTCACACACTATATAGGGGGTATAGATATAGATGTGTCGGTCCATTGCAATGGATCCAAAGTATATCTATTTAGTGGAGTGCACTCTAAACACATTATCTATTTATTTTTCTCTAACCTTCCGTGGCCATGCAACCAAGCCACATAAGCTTCATGGGTGCCCCCCACATCATATTATTCATACTACATTCATTAAAAAAAGATAAATCACCCAAAACAAGATCTTCCCCTTTTTTGTTCCTACGATGTTGTGCCGTGCACGTATCTACTAGTTGTATAGTGGTAGTACTAGTAATATAGTATTAGGAGTACAAACTTGGTAAGTACTAGTAGGAGTAGTACTAGTACGGATGCTCCTACTCTATCAACGAGCCCCGTCTGACACAAAATTTCTTGGATTCCGTGCTACAGCTAGATCTTCCCCTTGTTTCTGTTTTCCAACCCGGCGGTGGGCGGGGTGTCGGTTTGCTCAACGGGCAGTCCCACATGAAAGTTAAAATGCTAGGCACGGGGGCGGAGCTACATGAGGGCCAACACGTGCCCTGGCCCGCCCAACCTAGCAGGATTTTCGTAGTTGTACATCCAGTTTTGAGGCATGGAACGTCAACGAAAGGGTAATTTCTATAGCCTGGCTAGACTGGCACGCCCAACGTTTTGCTTCAAACTCCACCACTGCTAGGCAACACGCCTTCCCTAAGCTATGTGTCGTGTCGGACGGGCCGTGTTGTACTCTCGATTCCCAAGCGTGTGGGGGTGCGACGCGAACGTGGTTGCGACGGATCCAAAGTAGTAGAATAGTAGTATTTGTTCACAAACTTGCAAGAAATCACTATTGTTTTGATATACTCCTAATATATTACTCCCTCCGTACCTAAATATTTGTCTTTTTTGAGATTTCAAATGGTCTATCACATATGGATTATATAGACATATTCTAGTGTTTCTAGCAAGATGCCCGCACATTGAACGAAGTTGATGGAAAAGGTAAGCACAACTTATAAATTGATGGATGGAGTACTAGTTATAGTGATGCATATAATTAAGCAAAGGGATCGCACATGTCGGTATTGACTGGAACGAGAATGCAACAGCACAATAAGAATTAAGGCCATGATGATGTGATCGCAGTGGTGGTTACAGAAGGCAAGAAGAAAGATGGATCCACAAACGTATGACCTCCTCCTCCTCAAATTAGTGCGCCGGGCCACCGACCGGCGGCTAAGGAGTGGCGTCTTTTGTGGCGAGGTCGAGGTGGTTCTCAACAAAGGCATCCAAGGCTTCCAGCCGGTTGAGGAAGGCCAACGTTGTAGCGTCCTCACTGGCCTTGTAGATACCTATGTACACGATTTGCTCGTACGCGTGGATGTGTAGGTCGATGAATTCTTGCAGGGCGAGTCGCCTCGCGGCGAGCGCGACCTCCAGGCGGACATTCTTCATGGCGTCGGCGGGCAGTCGCAGGGCCACTAGTGCTTGAAAGAGGTTCCGGCCATGGAGGCCGATTAGGGTGGCAGGCAATGAGGAGCCCGGGCGCGCCGGCTGGAGGAGTACGGCAATGTCGTCCGCGAGCTTCTTGAGGATGGTGAACTTGTTGCTCGTGGCAAAGATCATCTGGTCCAACTGAGAGTCGTAGTTGGCTTCGACGGCGGCCATCCACCAGCCGGTCTCCAACACCGTCTGGAGACGATCCTCGGCGCCATGCCGCAGGCCGGCGTCGTGGACCATCTAGCACAGCCGCTAGCCGCTCACGCGCATCGCCGCCATGGGTCTAGAGCGAGCTCTTTTGCGCTTAGTGTAGGTGCTTAGGCAAGTGCTTAGGTGCGTACAATGTGGTAGATGCATTGGAATGGAGGAGGGGCGCCTTTATATGAGGGCAATGAGGGCAAACTGTGTTGCATTCACATCATGCAGCCTCTTTCCCGGACCTCCTCCCAGCACTTCCCTCATGCATTAATTGAAGGAGGATGCATTGGCCGTTCAACATATCGGGAACTGCTACTCTCTCCCTCGTTTGCATTAAAGGCGTATCGGGAACTACGCCGCGCGCTGTCAAATCGAATACTCCCTCCGTCTAGGTGAGTATTAAGTCATCTTACGAAAACCAAATGCTAGTAAACACATAGGCATGGTGCATTAACTCTCACGTTGTTTCTTATTTTTTGACATAAATAGAGGAATCAACCAAGAAGAGATGTGGGGCTTGTATGCTTTTAATGACTTGAGACTATCAAACATGACATGCAGTGGTCAGTTCGTTGCACAAGAACAAATACAACCCACGTCAGCACACACGCATCTTATAGCATCACATCCAATGGGTATAAAAGATGAATCAGACCAAATTATATCTCATCTAGATGAGTTCTAGCAAAACTGTATTAATAATACTTAGTACTCCTGCGCCATGTATCATATAAGTATCATGTAGTACTTTATTTATTGCCATGTATGACACATAGTTCACGAGCGCTCTCTATATGTACCACCTTTTTTTTAATTTCAAGTTTTGCTCCATGGCGCAATCCATCGATACTACTACTGTACAAAAGTGGAGTATATCATTTTTTTAAAGGCTAGAGGGCGGGGCAGTCTAGCTCGGTCGGTTTAACGAGAGGCGAGGGCCTTTGTGATTTGACGGCTCATTAATGCTGTCAAGTCGAATAGTACTGCGCCGCCCGCTGCACGCCCGGCGCCTCCATTAAACCCCTCCGTTAAACCCGCATGCAAACCGAGAATCCTACTCCGGCCACACATCCGTTCATGAGCGGGCCGAAATTAAATGCAACACCGGTCGAGCTCCTCCCGTCCGCCCTTAGTTTAAACGAGGCCAGACGCCGGCCGAGCTCCTACCGTCCGCCCTCTATTTACATGAGGCCAGACAGACAGCAGGCAAGAATCGCACCCCTCCGCCGCTCCCCCATCTCCCCCTTCACCATTTTCTCCACCCTTCCGATGGCTTCCGATGAGCCGTTCTTTGGCATATTACCCAGCTGGGTGGCCCGCCGAGCCCTCCGGATACGGGCGAGGCTGCTCGGTGCTTCACCAACCTTGCTTGGCCCGACGGAGCCAGTTGCCACCCCAAGCAGGAGCGTGTTTAGCAACTCGCCGCTCCAGTTCAGATCGATGAGGAGTGGCAAGTTGCTCCACGCCGGCACGGTGGCGAGCACGCCAGTACGGGCGCCGTCGCTGCCGCGTCGGACCGCGCCTCCCGTGTTTGTGGGCATGCCTCCCGTGCATGTGGCAGCGCCATGCAGGCATAGACAGAAGCGGGGTGCGTGGAGAGCGACGAGTCGGTGGCCAGCTTTTCCGCGTCCGCCGCCATCATCGATGAGAAGTAGAACACGGGAGGCCGCCGCCACTTGGGACCCATGAAGGCCACCACCGAGGCGACGACCGAGGATTCAGGTGGTTTCTTTGTTGCTTCGTCTCTTCCGAGGACCTTCGTCGACCCCGCAAGTGTCTGACGGACATAAGGAAGACAAAGGGATCCGCGGGTGGCCATTTAGAACTAAAATAAGTCTAGATATATCCATTTCGAGGACAAGTATTTCCGGACGGAGGGAGTATTAATTATACAAGAGAGCCGGATTGGCACCTCTTAGTTCATGTAAATGTAATGAAATCCATCATGTTTATATGAAGATCCGGCTTTTTTATACGAAATCCTTCATGCTTATATGAAATCAGTCCGTGTTTGCATGAATTTCATCTGGTTGGTTAGAGTTGTAAAAATGTATGCCGCTGGCGTTTGATGTCGTCCTCCGCGGAAGGAAGCGGGAGGAAATTTGTCGGCTGCCATTGGAGATGCTCTTTATGCTAGAAATAATAGAGTGACATCCAATCCATTTGAGTTAATTGCCTGTATGATTGTCCCTCTATAAAAAGTTAATTGCATGTACAGTGTACACGTGACTTGCAGGGTGGCTACAGCTTCGTACAGAAAGTTAAAAAGAAACAAGTCCATCCTTAATATTCTAAGTACTCTGTGGGTTCCACTATCAGTACAATAGCGAAAGAAGTATATATTAAATAAGTAGAATAATATGTAATATACAAATCTAAAGTTAAAAGACAGAATTCAAACTCATGTCATCGCGTTGCGAGCATCCGGCGCTAACCAGCCCAACACATTTTTGTTGTAGACCATGCTGGAGATATATCTCCATGTCTACTCTTATATATACTCCATTCGTTCCTAAATATTTGTATTTTTCATATTTAAAATGGACTACCACATACGGATGTGTATGTAGACATATTTTAGAGTGTAGATTCACTCATTTGGCTACGTATGTCTTTTCAGGAAGGGATCATATTTGTCCTTGATTTATTTATGAGGTATCCAGATGGCACTGCACCGCCAAGAAAAGAGGGTAACATCAAAATTATGGACTACTTTTTTGAGTATGTTGGTAAGGTCCGGTCATAGTCACTTGTTGAAATCTCCAAAAAGACAAATACTCCTTCCGTTCGGAAATACTTGTCATCAAAATTGATAAAAGGAAATGTAACTAGACGTATCTTAGTTTTACATACATCTATTTTTATCCATTTTGATGACAAGTATTTTCGGACGGAGGGAGTAGAAAACAGAGTTGGTGATGATGGTGTGCGTGCCATCCTGCAATATAGGCCGTCGGATTTATATCTAACGGATAGGAAAGAAACTATGGCAATTTTGCAAAAATATACCCATACATCTCTCCACGTTCGCAAATAAGGCCTTCCCTCATTCAGCCTTTTCTCTCACAAGATAAACTACTCATACAAATGTATCTTGATGTTCCGTGCAACGCATGGGCAGCTAGCTAATTTCTTTTAAAATAGTTGCTGCGATAATTGGGTTGAAGTGATATATTTTATGTCTGCCCCGAATGATTTCAGATTCACTAGTAGTAACAAAGAAAAGGTTGCCTTGTTAATTAACTGAAAACAGGGTGAAAACTATCACATGAGGCCGGTAAAAACAAGGCACACTGGGTTCAGCGTCATCGTCACTACAGCTGCGCGCCCGCGAGAAGTCTACATATCAAGGGGGCTACTGAGTGAGGCACCGAGACACAATGTTTGAGAGAGAAACCAATTGACAGATTATGATCAGATCGAGTCGTCACCCTTCTGCTGTCATTGTTGGGGGGAGGGAGAGAAAGACGTATTAGGAGTGTGAGCGGTCGGCACAGAGGCACAACTAGCGAGTGTGTGTGTGTGTGTGTGTTTGAAAGATGAGTCGATAGATTATTATCAAGATCGATGTGCCACCCTACTCCTTCGGTGCCGGGTAGTGTGTGTGTGTGTGTGTGTGTGTATGTTTGAGAGAGAATCCAGTCAATAGATTAGTATCAAGATCGAGGTGTCACCCTACTCCTTCGGTGCCGGGTAGTGTGTGTGGGTATGTTTGAGAGAGAAGCCAGTCGATAGATTAGTATCAAGATCAAGGTGTCACTGAGGGAGTCCTGGACTAGGGGGTGTCCGGATGGCCGAACTATCATCTTTGGCCGGACTCCCACACTATGAAGATACAAGATTGAAGACTCCGTCCCATGTCCGGATGGGACTTTCCTTGGCGTGAAAGGCAAGCTTGGCGATACGGATATGTAGATCTCCTACCATTGTAACCGACTCTGTGTAACCCTAGCCCTCTCCGGTGTCTATATAAACCGGAGGGTTTTAGTCCGTAGGACAAACAACAGTCATACCATAGGCTAGCTTCTAGGGTTTAGCCTCTCTGATCTCGTGGTAGATCTACTCTTGTACTACCATATCATCAATATTAATCAATCAGGAGTAGGGTTTTACCTCCACCGAGAGGGCCCAAACCTGGGTAAAAACATCGTGTCCCTTGTCTCCTGTTACCATCCGCCTAGACGCATAGTTCGGGACCCCCTACCAGAGATCTGCCGGTTTTGACACCGACATTGGTGCTTTCATTAAGAGTTCCTCTATGTCGTCACCTTTAGGCCTGATGGCTCCTACGATCATCAACAACGACGTGGTCCAGGGTGAGACTTCTCTCCCTGGACAGATCTTCGTATTTGGTAGCTTTGCACTGCGGGCCAACTCGCTTGGCCATCTGGAGTAGATTGAAAGCTACACCCCTGGCCATCAGGTCAGATTTGGAAGTTTGAACTATACGACTGACGTCCGTGGAGACTTGATCTTCGATGGGTTCGAGCCACAGCCAAGCTCACCACACTGTCACGATGGGCATGATCTAGCTCTGCTGCCGGACAGTGCCCTGGAGGCCGCACAAGTGTCCGCTCTGACCCTTAGCTCGGAGCCGACTGCGCCGATCGAGGACGGGTGGCTGGACACCGCCTTGGGGGTTGCTACCTCTACGGCGATAGAGCCGAATACCAACCCTGTCCTTTGTGAAGCTCGTGACTCCAAGGTGTCAAACTCCTCTCCGGACTCTGAACCATCCGCCCCTGCCAATCGAATCAGATTGGGCGCCAATCATGGAGTTCACCGCTACGGACATCTTTCAGCACTTGCCCTTTGGCGACATCCTGAATTCGCTAAAGTGTCTCTCTTTATCAGGAGAGCCCTAGCCGGATTATGGTTAGGATGGTTGGGATGCAGACGACGAAGAAATTCAAAGCCCACCCACCACCCACTTCGTAGCCACTGTCGAGGACTTAACCGACATGCTAGACTTCGACTCCGAAGACATCGACGGTATGGACGACGATGCAGGAGACGACCAAGAACCAGCGCCTACAGGGCACTGGAAGGCCACCTCATCATATGACATTTACATGGTGGACATCCCAAAGGATGGGAATGGCAATGGAACAACGGAGGACGACCCCTCCAAGAAACAGCCTAAGCGCCGGCGTCAGCGGCGCCGCTCTAAATCCCGCCACAGCAAAAATGGAGATTCCAGCACCGAAGACAATAACACCCCGGACAGTGCCGAAGACAACCCCCTCTAGCAGGATTCAGCGCAGGAGGATGGAGAAGCCAGCCCTCATGAGAGAGTGGCAGATAGAGAGGTAGAGGACGATAATTATATGCCTCCCTCCGAAGACGAGGCAAGCCTCGACGACGACAAATTTGTCGTGCCTGAGGATCCCGTCGAACAAGAGCGTTTCAAACGCAGGCTTATGGCCACGGCAAGCAGCCTCAAGAAAAAGCAGCAATAGCTTAGAGATGACCAAGACTTGCTAGCCGACAGATGGACTGATGTCCTTGCGGCTGAAGAGTATGAACTCGAACGCCCCTCCAAGAGCTACCCAAAACGCTGGCTGCTACCCCGATTAGAGGAGGAAGAACCTAAACCTACATCACCAGCGCATAATACGACCGACCGCCACCTCGTGGCCGCGACAGAGAGGCCTCTCGGCCCAACACTCAAGCCGCACCCCGGCGCCGCTCAAAAAATACCAAGGACGGGAAAATGCGCCAGACCTGCGGGATATACTTGAGGACAAGGCAAGGCAAACAAGATCGATCTACGGATCGCGTGGGCGCCTCATGATACGTGATGAAAACCGTCATGCCGGATACAGCAATTCCGGCCGGGCCGAACACAGTAGACAAAGCTCATTTGAGCTGCGTCGTGACATAGCCCAATACAGAGGCGCCGCACACCCACTATGCTTCACAGACGAAGTGATGGATCATCAAATCCGTGAGGGTTTCAAACTCGTAAACATTGAATCATACGAAGGCACAACAGATCCGGCTGTCTGGATCGAGGACTATCTCCTCCACATCCACATGGCCCGCGGTGATGATCTACACACCATGAAATACCTCCCACTCAAGCTTAAAGGACCAGCGCGGCATTGGCTTAACAGCTTGCCAGCATAGTCAATCAGTTGTTGGGAAGACCTGGAAGCCGCATTCCTCGACAACTTCCAGGGCACTTATGTGCGATCACCAGACGCCGATGACCTAAGCCACATAATTTAGCAGCCAGAAGAATCGGCCAAACAATTCTGGCCACGGTTCCTAACCAAGAAAAATCAAATTGTCGACTGTCCGGATGCAGAGGCCCTTGCAGCCTTCAAACACAACATCCGCGACGAGTGGCTTGCCCGGCACCTAGGACAGGAAAAGCCGAAATCCATGGCAGCCCTCACAACACTCATGACCCGCTTCTGCGCGGGAGAGGATAGCTGGCTAGCTCGTAGTAACAACATGACCAAGAGCCCTGGTAATTCGGATACCAAGGACACCAACGGCAGGTCGCGTCGCAACAAGCACAAGCGCCGCATTAATGGTGACAATACTGAGGATACGGCAGTCGATGCCGGATTCAGAGGCTCTAAACCCGGTCAGCAGAAAAAGCCATTCAAAAGAAATACTCTGGGCCTGTCCAATTTGGACCGAATGCTCAATCGCTCGTGCCAGATACACAGCACCCCCGAAAAGCCAGCCAATCACACCAACAGGGATTGTTTAGTGTTCAAGCAGGCAGGCAAGTTAACTGCCAAAAACAATGACAAGGGGCTGCATAGCGATGACGAGGAGGAGACCCGGCCGCCGAACAATAGAGGACAGAAGGGATTCCCCCCACAAGTGCGGACAGTGAACATGATATACGCAATGTGGGGACCCCGACTCATAAGTCGTGATCAGCGAATGCACGTGTACAGTGATCCCAGAGATCAATGCTCACTAAACACACAGAAGCTGAATAACAAGAGTCTTACATCCATACATACCGTATTACACAAGTAGGACCATTATGGTCGAGTCTTGAGTATAAAATCGCAACGGAAATCTTCGTCGATAACTTGGACCCATGCCATCTGCCTTAACCCTACAAGCATTCTGACTGGGAAATGTCCTAGATCGCATGTTCGTCGCCGAAGTATTCTTCATCATATCCTATTCTTTCATGCCTGGCCAATAAAATAACCAGTGGCAAGCCAATGAGTACTTTGAATGTACTCGCAAGCAACCCATGTTTTGGTCCAAGATGTAACAATGCATGACATAGGTAAATTTTTGCAGAAAGCTAGTTTTGAGTGCAATGACATGTTCAACAACTTGTAAGACATGCATCAGGAGAATTCAAGTAACCATGAGGACAGGTTACAGATATCAACATAAATAGAGTGGGCACCAACCCAACTCAATCATGTCAAGTCCTTTGACTTGACCCAAGTAGTTTTATCAACTCACACACACGGTTGTAAAACTCTGGACATAGTTTAAGCAGCACCGCCCAACTGTCCTTGACCGTGGACACGGCTATTCGAATAGTTTTACACTCTACAGAGGTTGCACACTTTACCCATAAGATTCGGGGAACTTCCGTGTCATCCACGACCCGCGATACCTCAAGTACCTGGGGTAAGCACCCGATCACTACCTTTCCCTAGACGACACTAACAAGGAGTCCACTCGTTGTTCCGTATCCTCACGATGTACATCATACGAGACTCACTCGAGATCGTAACATCCGAGAGGGGACACAACGGTGTATGCGGTGCCCTGTAGAGACAGTCATGGCCGCCCTACCTGGCACGACCCTGTCCCGAGAGAGAGCACCAACTCTCCCCCGTCACTAGTAATGCGGGCTCCAAGCTAGTATCGACCTAGGTAATCAATAATGCCCTTTCCCATATAAGGGTAGAGTGGTTGCACATGTAAGGTTGGGACAGTCAACAAATCTTAAATCTAATCCGTTTTCGAAAACAACACACACACTTGCCTCGGTGCACCACTTCGTCATCAAGTGGTTACCCATCTCATCATCTCCCTCGGGCACAAGTGGCACCCGACGGGGTTTTTGAAAAAGTCTTTTGAAAATACTTTGTCTCCATCACCATGCATATTCCTGTCCCATTTTGCGTAGCACTACTTTAGCATCCGATCTACTCCCACCGTCATAACGCTCATAAGAAGGTAGGGTCATGCACAATGCAAGTATCAACGAGGAAGTACGGTGGCAAACCATCAAAGTGGATACCACCTCATCATGATTCTGTTGCAACAACAATATGGTGCTATATGACATGCATAAAAAGGGTTTCATAGACATGGTCAAAGGGTTGCTTGCCTGTTTTAACAAAGTCTTCGAGGTCTTCAAATATCTTTGGTCCAACTCCGAGCATTTCGTCTACTTCGTCAACTATCATCGAAAGCAGCCATAATAAGCAACACAACAAGGCAGGAAATAAAAGTGCTCTAAAAATATGAGTTGGACTTTTCTAGGATAGCTCTGGTCATATGAGGGACGACCAAAGTGGTTTCATTAGGATTTGATCAATGGACATCTCTGGACATTTCAATATGATGGAATCAAGGGATTAATGGGTTTGCAAGAAGTGTACAGAAACATTATTTTCAAAAATGAGCAGAGGCACCCATTTAACAAATGATGATTTTAGAAGCATCTAGGAAATGGTTTCACTGGATTTGGAGTTCAAATGATTTCTCTATGAATTTGCATAGTTCGCTATACATGAAGAAATAGACCATTATTTGAGGTTGTACATAAAGTATGAGTAAAAATGTTCAAAAACTAAGTTTTGAACTTATAGACATCTAGGATTTTGAACCATGGAATTTGGATAAAAATGGGCTCTCTGTGAATTTCTAAAGTTCATTACAGAAATGGGAAAACAAGGTTTGATAAATGTTTGTGAACAAAAAGTTTCTGGGAAAATGTGAATGTTGCACCAACAGGTAGATCATGATTTTATGAGTTACTAGAAATTTGAATCATCCAATTTGGAGGTGATATGAATATTTGGGAGATTTTACAAGTTGTACAGAAAAGAAAAAGGAACAAGGTTTTTACCCAAACGGGCTGGATCTGGGCGGCGACAGCATGCACTGGGCGAGACATAGCGGCGCAGCGTACTGGGCCGGCCCAGCGGCTCGGCCACGCGGGCGACAGGGCGACGCCGAAGGAGTATTCCGGGAGTACGCTTCCCTGCCGGGAAGGCGGTTCCCGCGGATCCCGCCTCCACTTAACCCGAGTGGGTCCGGCTGGACACGTCAGCAAAGGATGACAGGTGGGGTCGCCGGTCCACCGGCCGGTCTTCTTCTTCCTCGCGCAGCCTCCCGTGCCGCAGGAACAGAGGGGGCGAGGCCGAGCTCGTCCCCGGTGACTAGGGGCGCTGCTGCGGGTGCCCGGCGCACCGGCGAGCTCGGGGGACTGCGCCGCGCCCGTTCACCCCTGCCAGCACGTCCAACGGAGGATGAAGGCGAGTGGGGCCACGACCACGGCGGACGGTGCTCGGGCGAGACTCGGGCAGGGCAGGGCAAGCACGGCGAGAAGGGTCTGGTGCGCGGGGAGGCTCCTTGGTGCCCTGGGTGTCCTCTCGAGCGTTCAGAGGGAGTGGGGAAGCAATGGGGGCCTGGGTTGGTCCGGGGGCACGTCGGTGGCGACCAGGCCTTGGAGGGGGCAGGAAAGCACATAGGGGAGAGAGGGGGTGTCTGAGAGGTGCACGGGAGATAGGAGGTTCAAACCCAGGCGAGAGAGAGGGTCGGGGTGGCTTAAAATGGGCGAGGCCGCGGTGCACCATAGGCAGCGTCCATGGACGTGCTCGGGTGAGCTCATGGAGGGATATGGAGGGCGAGGGAGGAAGGGGCCGATAGCGTTACGTGTCGTGGACACCGAGGCGGCCTCGGGGGACACGATTCCGGCACCCGAGGTCGACGGGAGGCCTTGGAATGGGCGTGCTACAGTGCCGGAGAGCACTGTAGCATGCTCCAGAGCGCGAGCTCTGCACGCCATGGCATTGTTTATGTGCCAGGGGCGTGTCCACTAGTGTCTGGGGCTTTGTGGGGTGAGTAAACAAAGGGGAGCTGGCCTTGGATGCCCTGGTGAACCACTAGGAGAGGAGAGAGGTTGAGGGAGAGAGAGAAAAGGGCTGTCCAGGGAGGTAAATAGGGGTGTTTCACCCCGTAATCATTGAGCAATGGCTAGGGGAGGGTTACTGGAGGTAGGAGGTGACCTGGGGCAGTTGTGGTAAAAACATAGGGTCATGGAGATTAGTGGAAATGGTCAAAAATGGAATTTTGGTAAAGTGGCAGAAGGTGTTTGATGCTTGTTTGGTTAAGAAAATGAACTCCATTTGGCATGAGACTCCACAGAGTGAACTGGCACATATAATTAGGGCCTTCCACCCATTTGGAGCTTATTTGGGCAAAGTTGCCAATGCAACTTTTGTAAACCCTAGAAATTAGCAAAAATGAATTTGTGCAGATATAGTTGAGCAAATCACTTCCCCTTGATGAACCACTTGGTGTAGTGGCCTCATTTCATCATGTGAACATGCCCACCAAAGTTGGGGTCAAGGAGAGAAAGTTGGCAGTACAAAGTTGTTCAAATTAGATTCTGGTCAGAGAGGGTTTTGGGGCACTATGATCAATATAACCTTTTCTCCAACTTGTGCCATTTGGTCTAGATGAATGATTAGACCATTTGAGCATGTTCATAAGATTTGGGAGCCTTTGGACATGTTTGGCAATGTAAAGTTGCTCAAACCTCAAAATGGACAGAAATGGTTTTGAGAGGATTTCATGAGGTTATATTATTCTCCATGACATGATACTTATCAAGATCATCCAAAATGTCATATGTGACATGATAGAAGTATCTTGGAATTTTTGGAGAATATTTCCTTTGTAAATATTTCAAAATCTTGAAATATCCAGAAAGGGTTTTTGAGGGATTTGACTGATATTTTGAACATGACCATGTGTTGAAACTCTTATATATGGACAATATATGTCCACTGAGTTTCCCTAGGTTTTTTTCAAATATTTTTGAAACAATAAAATAATTTTTCACTATTAAAGACAATTTCTGGCCTTAAGAAAAATCTTTTAAATAAAATAATAAAATAACTTTTAAAATTATATTTTTCTGGTTTATGGGAGTCCTACATCTAATAGGATTCAAATATACCTTTTGAATGATTTTTCACACCCCAAGTCAAGTACTTGTAGTGCAACCCTCAACTCAGGGGTTTTTGAAAAACTAATTTTTGAAAATACTATTTGGCCAAATTATTTTTGTAAGAAAATACTATGTTGCTCTATACACATGGCATGATCATAGGGAAAGGTTTTTGGATCAAGGAGAAGGAGTATAAGAGTTGGAGGATTTATTTTATTTTTAGAGCACTTGCAAACAACAGACAAAAACCAATCAAGGCAAGGTCCAAAACATTCAAAAGTTTTTGTCAAACCACATTTTATCATGATTGTTAGCTTAAGTGTAGTGGCATGAAAATAAGGGTGTGACAGACCTACCGCCCTTACAAGAATCTCATCCCCGAGATTCCCAAGCTAGGCGTGGAAACGAATATGAAAACTGGATCCGGGGTAGTCTTCAAGTCCTCATGTTGCTTCTGCTTCCGTGTAGTGCTCCATTGAGCTTGAAGTACTTGATGGTGTGTCTTCGTGTATGATGCTCTTCTTGATCCAGGTTGCTAATGGGTAGCTCGCGGTAGGTTAGATTGGGCTAGGGGTCGATGGCTCGGTGGTCAATGCCCTCGTAGAGATCGGGCAAGTTCAGAAGTTGGAAACACCTCCAGGGTTGTGATGCATGGAAAGCGTTGTGCACATGAGGTAACTCCGGTGGCAACTCCAGCTGGTAACTGTCTTCTCTTCGTCTCGTAGTGATCTCAGAGGGGGTTGTTAAATCTTGGAGTGATCTCGAAGGGGGCCGATGAATCTTGGTGTGGGTCTCCTTGTCATGTAAATGCTTGCACTAGTGCAGAACCGGGAAATAGCACCGGTTCGTAAGGCCCTTTAGTGCCGGTTCCATAACCGGCACTAAATTGTGGTCACTAAAGCCCCCCCCCCTTTAGTACCGGTTCAACACGAACCGGTGCTAAAGGGCAACCACGTGGCACGAGTCAGCTCCGGGGGCCTGGAGCCCTTTAGTACCAGTTGGTAAGACCAACCGGTACTATACGGTTTGGGGTTTTTTAGTTTTATGATTTCTTTTTCATTTAATTTTGTGTTTCCATTTTAATTCTTTTTCGTTTGCTGGTATTTTACGATACTACACATTGTACACGTTATGCATATATATATATATATATATATATATAAATATAATTTCTAGTAGAACCAATCATGCATATATATATATATATATATATCATCAATGTCTCACAAACCACCATATTAATTAATTCACACATACACACATGTATAGCTATATACAATTTCTCCTACATATGCATGTTGCCTTCGGAGCCAGTGGCATTAGCCTAATTGGTGCCTTCGGAGCACGATGACAATTGGAAGTGGTTTTCATGGGGCGGTAGCGGGTAATAGTATTCTCCCTTCGGATTTATGACCTGGTCGAGCAAAAATCCCGCTATTTCCTCTTGAAGTGCTTCTACGCACTCCGTTTCTAGGAGCTTCTCCCGCACCTCTTTGAACTGTTAAGAAGGAGTTCAATATGCATGTGTATTAGTTTGTGTGACTAGATATCGATAACGGTGTAAAAATTGTGAATAGTGTTCTGACAAGCGTACCCATTCCTGTCTTTGAGATCTGCTCCTTTCGGACGCCATCATGCGAATGTTCTCGCAAACGCAGAATGCACACAGATCAGTCCCCTGCGCCTGCTTCAGGGCCTTTATGAGAATGGAATTTGATCAGATAATAATTAATCAAGCATGATAATTAAAGAGATGGCAGCTAACTAGCTAGCTAGTACTACTTAATTACTTACCTTGGATCGAAACCATTTAAGCTTTGGTTTCCATTCGCCTTCCGTGACCTTGATGAACCTTGCCCAAGCCCTGCCCGCCGACAAAGAAAATGAATAAATGGGTTATTAAATAGTTCATATCATGAAATGACGAACTAAATAGGCCGAGATATATAGTTAATAATGATTGAAATTACCTGTTGACTATCCCAAACAAGATGTTATAGTCAGTTTTTGCTTTGAGTAGTGAGTCCAGTATTTCAACTGTTCCGTCGTCAACTTTAATGATACACAAGACCCAGTGAAATCTGCATGCACACACGTTTGCATGTCTTAATTAAGCGGGCATATGTAAGCAAAAACATGTAGCTAGCTAGTAGGCAAAAACAGAGAATTTGTAGTACAAGACAGTGTGACTCACTGGAAGTTGTAAGGAAGTAGTATATCTTCATTGTATTTGAGGCGCTTCAAGAACTCTAGCATGTTGTCCTCTACGTCCTTTTGATGATGTGCATTTATCCGCCATGTGTATTTATTAACGGTGTTTGGGTCAATGAACCCAATGCCAAAGCGTCCACCTTTTCTCATTTCATACATCTTCATCCTGCATAATAACATAGAAAAGAATATAGTGAGGATAATTATAGGTAATGATTGATCAAAAGGATCACTACAGCTAGCTTGAGACTTAAATTACAAAAAGAAATCACTTGCAGACAATAGCAACTGACGATAGATTTGTCGAGTGCGTCTTGATTGTATAACTAAAATAGTTTAGAATACTCAACGGATAGAGCTTTCTCATGGAAGTAATGCTCCTCCTTGACATTCACCAAGAGGGAAAATCGATCCGAAATCTTGGTAATGTTCATGTACCATTGATGCAATTCATACATTCTCGTTGGGAGGTTCTTGACCTTGTCTGGCGCGACCAAAGGTTGGCCCCGGACATATTTCCGTTTTATTTCATCCTCTCTAAGCACAGGCATGGGCTCGATCTCGAGGAGTTGTCCAACAGTGATGTTGAGAACTTCATCCTGCATTATATGCTCCTCCATTATTACCACATTGCCCACCTCGGGAACGTAAACTGTTTGCCCATAATAATATTGGGCGTGCGAACTGTCACGTGTTGTTGGCACAACAAGTGAGGGGATCAATTGCGCCGCCTGTTCTCCCAGCTGGGGAATGGTTTTCCCGCATTTTTTGTCAGCTGCTTCTTGTTTGCTCGATCCCGATGTAGACGTGCTCGCCTCCTTTTGTAGACGTGCTCGATTTAACTTCCTGATGTGGTGCTCATAGTCTGTGTCAACAGGCTTGGGAGCTGGTGGTTGAGCCATACGAATGAAGTGGTCAATCGTTTCCTCAGGCACTTCTTCCCTTGGCGGCGGTGGCGGTTTCGGTGCAAAATGGGCTTCCACCTCGGCCTTCGATATGGCTGCGATTTCCTCCTCGGACCTGTCATAAGCCCTCTGCGAAG
Source organism: Triticum aestivum (assembly GCF_018294505.1). NCBI lineage: Eukaryota > Viridiplantae > Streptophyta > Magnoliopsida > Poales > Poaceae > Triticum > Triticum aestivum. Next base: position 111,889,543 of record NC_057801.1, on the reverse strand, counting down.
AGGCGTGAGGCTTGGACCATATTTATATCGCTTGCCTCCGCCTGTACTTCCTGTACTACCTCGACTCGTACCGCTACGCACCATAGCTGTGGGGTGTCTCTTCTGCGATTGCTGAGGCGGCGGAGACGGCTGACAGGGCTGAGTTGGACGAGGAGGAGTGGCCTGAGGTTGTGCCGGACTTGGAGGAGGAGTGGACGTCTGACGCTGTGGCGGACTTGGAGGAGGAGGAGTGGCCTGACACTTTGCCGGACTTGGAGGAGGAGTGGCCTGACACTTTGCCGGACTTGGTGGACTTGCAGGAGCGGGAGACTGCTGACTCGGCGGCGGACTTTGACAAGGAGTCGGCTGACGCGGTGTCGGTGGCCTTCGAAAGATGATGCAATCCTTTTTCCATAGGATGATACGATGTTTGGCCTCTCCGAGAAAGCGCTCGCCGTCACCTCCAGGAATGTCAAGCTGTAGCTCCGAATATGGTGGGTCCACCACCTCATCAACCAAGACACAAGCATAGCCCGCTTGAATCGGGTTGCAATGGAAGGTTGCCTCGGGGGATTTGTAAAAGCAATGGCGTCCGCCACCTTCATGGACTTGTTCTTCATTTTGACGTGTAGCTCGCAGTTAGTGTTCTCCGTGATGTCATCCACGGGGTATCTACCCAACATTGCGTCGTCCGGGGCGGCCAAACCCACGCTGCTTCTCGGCATGGATGGGCCGGTGCTATCCAATGCTGGATCATCCGCTAGCTGCTGCAGCTGCTGAGACCCCCTTTGCTGGGTAAGTGAGTCGATCTGCTCCTCCTGCCGCTGGAATTTGACTGCAAATTCCTCTTGACTTGCTTCTAGGCCTTGAAGGCGTTCATAGTCCCGCTTCCTCTGCTCCTCCTCCATCTTCCTCTTCTTCTCCTCCGCAATATTCTTTCTCGCACGGGTTCTGTAGTCGTTGTTCCAGTCTAAAAACCCCTCATACCACGGAATAGCGCCCTTGCCTCGTGTTCTTCCTGGGTGTTCAGGATTTCCCAGGGCACGCGTAAGCTCGTCGTTCTCTCTGTTGGGCTGGAAAACCCCCGATCGTGCCTCTTCTATTGCAACAAGTATCGCATCGTCGGCTCCCTTCAGACTTGCCTTCGTCGAAACATTGCCTGTCTTCGGGTCCAACTCCCCCCATGCGCATAGAACCAAGTCCTGCACCTGGGGGGCCAGCTCTTAGTAACCAGAGTGACACCTGCATCCTCCATCTCTTTCTCAGACTTATCCCACTTAGGCATTGCCACCGCATAGCCACCTGGCCCCAGCTTATGGAACTTATCCTTTTTTCGGCATTCTTCTTGTTTATTCTCGACCGTTCCTTAGCTAATTCCGAATCCTTGAATTTCACGAAATCGTCCCAATGAGCATGTTGGTTCTCTAGTGTTCCCTCGAATACTGGAGTCTTCCTTCCTCCCTTGACGTACTTGTCCCATTCACGATTCTTGTGTTTCTTTAATGCTAAGAGCAGCGTCCTTGACTTTCTGCACATCTGCTTCTGTGAAATGATCTGGTAGGGTGAAATGTTCCATGAGAGTATCCCAAAGCAGATCTTTTTGATTCTTGTCGACAAAAGTAACATCTGGACGTGGAGCAGCGTCCTCTTTGTCTTTTTGTCTTTTGTCTTTTGCTGGCTCTCTCCATTCTTGAAGGGAGATCGGGAGTTGGTCCTTCACAAGAACTCCGCACTGACGAACGAACTTGTCCGCAATCTTCTTAGGCGCTAATGGTTCGCCATTAGGTTTGACTGCCTCGATATTGTACTTTACGCCCTCCTTCAACTTTTTGTTCGGGCCTTGTTTCGTCCTTTTGCCTGAAGATTTGCTCGATCCGGATGGCTGAAAGAACAAAGATCGGTTCATTAATATATCTTCAAGTCATTTAAAACATGTGATGATCACCAGACACCTGCTTATATAAATATATATACCTCGCCGGTCTTTGTTGTTTCCGGATCAACATGTTCTTCGTCATCATCATAACCGTAGTTCATGACTTCATCAATTCGGTCATCGCGATCGAATATCATATGACCCTCTCCGGTGTTGTTTAGAAATTCGGAGCCGTCAAAATCTTCTTTATTCTGATCATCATCTGGCCCGCGTATCATATCGAACATGGTCTGTTCTCCCTCTCTGTCGGTATTGTCTGCCATAGCTTTTATTTAACTAATCCAAAAGAAATATAAAACAATTTAGTATTCAAATTACATCGTCTCGAATAAAAGATATAATCTCGAATACATCGTCTAGAATAATAGATATAATCTTGAATACATCGTATCGAATAATATATAATATTGAATAGTACATCACTGGCTAGGTAGCTAATTAAAGATCGAATAATACAGAAGAATCTAGGACACTCGCGGTTCCTGCGGCGTGGGCGGTGGACACCCAAAGAGAAGGAACCTTCACAGGATCATAGCTGAAGTGAGATCCCCGAAGATACTGCCAGGTATTGGAGAACCTGCCGCCCTCTAACGCAACCATGTAGCGATGGACGTGCTCGTCCTCCTCCCTGACATGGCGACGTACCACCTCCGGCGGGGCAGGGTCCCTCCACACCGAAACTGGCCCACGCGAACGCCACCAAATGAGATCAGGGTCGACGACGGGACCCGGGGCCGGGTTCCTCATCAAGCGGCGGGCCCCTCCAGGCAGCACCTCCCAGTGCCAGCCCGGCGGAGCCCAGTCCCGGACATGGGTCGGCTGGACGTCGTCGCGAACGGGTCGACGGCGAGGATGCGGGCCGGGAATCATCGAGAACAAATACTAGCTATATGCCCGCAAAAAGTAACATTTTTTAATGATTGGATTTTGATAACTAAAATTTCTAACATTTCTACTATTTAAAAAATCTATATACTATTTCATACTAATTAAGCATCTAACACTAAAAACAGAAAACACAACTTCTATACATCCATTAAAAAACTGAAATACAACATTATATAAAAATTTCCATACTAATTAAAAACTAATTATATACTAATAATAATAATCTAAATTATATACTAATTAAACATAAAAAATTTCCATAGTAATTAAACACTAATTAAACACTAATTTCCATATAAAAAATTTTGATAACTAAAACAATAATAATCTAAATAATCTAAACTAATTCATACATATGTGTGTGTGTTCATCATGCTCTTGTGTGTGTGTGTGTGTGTGTGTGCTCGGGGAGGGGCGGCGCCCATGGTGGCCGTCGGGGTGAGGGAGAAGGGTTGGAGGGGGAGAGCTCACAGCGGGGCGACGGCGACGGCGAGGCGACGGCAAGGCGACGGCGACGACGGCGGCGACGGGGACGGGGGCAGCGACGGAGACAAGGGCGGCGACGAGGACGGGGGCGGCGACGGGGACGAGGGCGGGCCCGGGGCGGCGACGGAGACGACGGCAGCGACGGGGACGGGGGCGGCGACGGGGGCGGGGGCGGCGGCGGGGACGAGGGCGGCGACGGAGACGATCGAGGGCGGGGGCGACGGCGACGGAGACGGAAACAGAGGAACAAACAGAGAGGGAAAACAAAATTTTCGGACGTGTTGTATATATAGACCCCCCCCCCTTTAGTACCGGTTGGAGCCACCAACCGGTACTAAAGGCCTGTTTTGGCCAGGCCAAGCGGCGGGAGGCGACCCCCTTTAGTACCGGGTGGTGGCACAAACCGGTACTAAAGCTCCCCCCCCTTTAGTGTCGGTTTGTGCCACGACCCGGTACTAAAGGCCTCGCGCTGCCACCCCAAAGTTTAGTCCCACCTCGCCGGGCAAAGGGCAGCCGCACTGGTTTATAAACCCAGCCGCGGCTACCACTTCGAACTCCTCTATATAGCAGGCTGGTGGGCCTAAACTCTGCGCGCTGCCCTGTGAGTCTGCTGGGCCTTTAAGGCATGTAATTACACACCTGTGGCCTATCAGGCCCACAGGGTAGCGCCCCAATTTTTTTATAGTTTTTTTCTTTCTGCTTTATTTTCTTCTATTTATTTTTGCGTAGTTTTTTGTATAGTTTTTTCTTTTCTGTTATATTTATTTTCTTCTATTTATTTGTGAGTAGTTTTTCATCTAGTTTGCCAAAATTCAACATTTTCAGAGTTCATTTTGTAGTGATTTTCAATTTCACGGTCATTTTGTAAACGATTGAAAAATAGCAAATATAATTTTTTTTCTTTTTTGCTTTATTTTTTCTTCTATTTATTTCTGAGTAGTTTTTTCTTTTCTGCTATATTTATTTTCTTCTATTTATTTTTGAGTAGTTTTTTATATAGTTTTTTCTTTTCAGCTATAGTTTTTCTTCTTTTCTGCTATTTTTTCTTTTCTGCAAAACTTGATGGTCAAAGTCTGGAGTTATAACTTAAAAAAAAGAAATGTTGACGTGCAATTAGTTTTTGCCATAACAGAAGAAGTCCGGAGTTGTAATAAGTTATTAAAAATAAAAAAGAGGTGCAATGCTCGTTAATTTGCTTCAAGCCTTTCGGAATAGTGTAAACTGCACTGCGCATAGCTCCGTGCAGTCTACCGTATTCCTGAAGGCTTGAAGCTAAGCAACGTGAGCATTGAGCCTCTTCTTCATCGTCTCTGCACTCAGGGCTTATAAACCGCTCCTAGTCCCTCTCACTTCGCGAGGTGGGACTAAAAAACAGCTTACGTCTGGTTCATCCATGAACCGGTACTAAAGGTGCTCGTGGGGCCCCAGCCTTACCTGACACAACCTCATTAGTACCGGTTCGTGGTACGAACCGGCACTAAATGGTGATGGTGGGGCCATAGCCTGACCGGAGGCTGACACAGCCTCTTTAGGTACAAAACTTTCTGTTAGTGCCCGTAGTTTTCAAATTTGAATAGTTTAAATTTTGAATTATTTGAAATTAGTGTGAATCACTAGTTTGTGAATAACTTAACTTTAAAAATCAGTAAAGGCATGAAAGAATTTGTTTGCACATAAAATTTCTTCGCGTTTCAAATGCCAAAACACATAACTACCCTAACTATTACAGAGATTCCCCTCTGGGTGTGAAACACAGAAGAAAGTGATGATAGTGAAGCCGATCACATCCCAGATCTTTGGGTGTGAAACTTTTTCTTCGCGTGTGTCCCTTTGCGCCGTAACCATGGAAAATCTTCATCATTTAACGGGATGCTCGGGTCAATATTCACTGTGAATGGAGCAATTTCATCAAACTTTTCATAATCTTCTGACTTGTCTGTCTTGTCATCCACTCCCACGATGTTTCTCTTCCCAGAAAGAACTATGTGCCGCTTTGGCTCATCGTACGATGCATTCGCTTCCTTATCTTTTCTTTTTCTTGGCTTGGTAGACATGTCCTTCACATAGAAAACCTGTGCCACATCATTGGCTAGGACGAATGGTTCGTCTGCATACGCAAGATTGTTGAGATCCACTGTTGTCATTCCGTACTGCGGGTCTTCCGTTACCCCGCCTCGTGTCATATTGACCCATTTGCACCGAAACAAAGGGACCTTTAAACCACGTCGATAGTCAAGTTCCCATATGTCCTGTATATAACCATAATATGTTTCCTTTCCCGTCTTGGTTTCTGCATCAAAGCGGACACCACTGTTTTGGTTGGTGCTCTTCTTATCTTGGGCGATCGTGTAAAATGTATTACCATTTATCTCGTACCCTTTGAAAGTCATTATATTCGAAGATGGTAACTGGGACAGCAAGTACAGGTCATCTTCAATAGAGGTGTCATGCATGGTACGTGTCTGCAACCAGCTGGTGAAACTCCTGGTTTGTTCACGTGTAATCCAGTCATCAGACCGCTCCGGGTGTTTGGAGCGTAGCAAATTCTTGTGTTCATCCATATACGGAGCCACCAAGGCGGAATTCTGTAGAACTGTGTAGTGTGCTTCAGTGAGAGAATGTCCGTCCATACATATTATTTGTTCCCCTCCTAGCGTGCCTTTTCCATCCAGTCTGCCCTTATGCCGCGATTCAGGAACACCAATCGGCTTAAGGTCAGGAATAAAGTCAATACAAAACTCAATGACCTCCTCATTTTGATGGCCCTTGGAGATGCTTCCTTCTGGCCTAGCACGGTTATGAACATATTTCTTTAAGACTCCCATGAACCTCTCAAAGGGGAACATATTGTGTAGAAATACAGGACCCAAAACGTTAATCTCTTCGCATAGGTGAACTAGGACGTGCGTCATGATGTTGAAGAAGGATGGTGGGAACACCAACTCGAAACTGACAAGACATTGCACCAAATCATTCTGTAACCTTGGTATGATTTCTGGATCGATTACCTTCTGAGAGATTGCATTGAGAAATGCACATAGCTTCACAATGGCTAATCGAACATTTTCCGGTAGAAGCCCCCTCAATGCAACCGGAAGCAGTTGCGTCATAATCACGTGGCAGTCATGAGACTTTAGGTTCTGGAACTTTTTCTCTGCCATGTTTATTATTCCCTTTATATTCGACGAGAAGCCAGACGGTACCTTAATACTGAGCAGGCATTCAAAGAAGATTTCCTTCTCTTCTTTGGTAAGAGCGTAGCTTGCATGACCCTGATGTATGTCGTCTTCTCCGTGCATACGTTGCTGGTCCTCCCGTGCCTCAGGTGTATTTTTTGTCTTCCCATACACGCCCAAGAAGCCAAGCAGGGTCACGCAAAGATTCTTCGTCACGTGCATCACGTCGATTGCGGAGCGGACCTCTAGGTCTTTCCAATATGGCAGGTCCCAAAATATAGATTTCTTCTTCCACATGGGTGTGCGTCCGTCAGTGTCCTTCGGAACAGGTTGTCCGCCAGGACCCTTTCCAAATACCACCTTCAAATCCTTGACCATATCATGTACATCAGCACCAGTAGGTGGCGAGGCTTCGTCCGGTGATCCGCCTCACCTTTGAAATGCTTGCCTTTCTTTCTTACGGGATGCCTGCTCGGAAGAAATCGACGATGTCCCAGGTACACATTCTTCTTACAACTATTCAAATATATACTGTCAGTATCATCCAAACAGTGCGTGCATCCGCGGTATCCCTTGTTTGTCTGTCCTGATAGGTTACTGAGAGCTGGCCAATCATTGATGGTCACGAACAGCAACGCCTTTAGGTCAAATTCTTCCCCCATGTGCTCATCCCACGCACGTACACCTGTTCCATTCCACAGTTGTAAGAGTTCTTCAACTAATGGCCTTAGGTACACATCAGTGTCGTTGCCGGGTTGCTTAGGGCCTTGGATGAGCACTGGCATAATAATGAACTTCCGCTTCATGCACAACCAAGGTGGAAGGTTATACAAACATAGAGTCATAGGCCAGGTGCTATGGTTGCTGCTCTGCTCCCCAAAAGGATTAATGCCATCTGCGCTTAGACCAAACCATACGCTCCTTGCGTCATCTGCAAACTCCTTCCCGTACTTTCTTTCGATTTTTCTCCACTGCGACCCGTCAGCGGGTACTCTCAACTTTCCGTCTTTCTTACGGTCTTCTCTGTGCCATCGCATCGCCTTGGCATGCTCTTTGTTTTGGAACAAACGTTTCAACCGTGGTATTATAGGAGAATACCACATCACCTTGGCAGGAATCTTCTTCCTGGGGCGCTCGCCCTCGACATCACCATGCTCATCGCGGCTGATCTTATAGCGCAATGCACCACATACCGGGCAAGCGTTCAAATCCTCGTACTCACCGCGGTAGAGGATGCAATCATTAGGGCATGCATGTATCTTCTGCACCTCTAACCCTAGAGGGCAGACAACCTTCTTTGCTTCGTACGTACTCTCGGGCAATTCGTTGTCCTTTGGAAGCATATCCTTTATCATTACCAGCAACTTTCCAAATCCCTTGTCAGATACACCATTCTCTGCCTTCCATTGCAGCAATTCCAGTGTGGTGCCCAGCTTTTTCTTGTCACCTACGCAATTCGGGTACAACAATTTTTTGTGATCCTCTAACATGCGCTGCAACTTCTTCTTCTCCAAATCACTTGCGCAGTTTCTCTTTGCATCGGCAATGGCCCGACCTAGATCATCAACGGGCTCATCTGATGCCTCTTCTTCAGATTCTTCCCGCATTACCGGCTCAGCTTCTTCCCCCATTGTTGTATCATCGTATTCAGGGAACCCATGGCCAGGATAGCTGTCGTCGTCCTCTTCTTCTTCATTGTCTTCCATCATAACCCCTCTTTCTCCGTGCTTGGTCCAAACATTATAGTGGGGCATGAAACCGGACTCAAACAGGTGGACGTGAATGGTTCTTGACGTAGAGTAATTGCGACCATTCTTACAGCCAGCACATGGACAAGGCATAAAACCATCCGCCCGCTTGTTTGCCTCAGCCGCAAGCAGAAAAGTATGCACGCCCTCAACGAACTGGGGAGAGCATCGGTCATCGTACATCCATTGCCGGCTCATCTTCATTACACAACACCGAATAGACCAAATTAATACAAGTTCATACATAAAGTTCATACAACACTTAAATGCAACAAACAAATAACTCTCTAGCTAAAGCATTTAAATGCAACAACAAATGCGATCAAGATCGCAACTAAGGTAACAATTGATCCAACAGCATAATGATACCAAGCCTCACTATCGATGGCATATTTTCTAATCTTTCTAATCTTCAAGCGCATTTTCTCCATCTTGATCTTGTGATCATCGACGACATCGGCAACATGCAACTCCAATTCCATCTTCTCCCCCTCAATTCTTTTCAATTTTTCTTTCAAGTACTCGTTTTCTCTTTCAACTAAATTTAACCTCTCGACAATAGGGTCGGTTGGAATTTCCGGTTCACATACCTCCTAGATAAAAATATCTATGTCAACTTGATGGGCATAATTTGTCATAAACACGAAATGCAACAAATAGTTTTAAAAGAGAATATACCACATCCGAATCATAACAAGGACGAGGGCCGACGGGGACGGATATCAAAACCATGGCACTATGTATAACAAACAACGTACGGGTAAGATAATTATTATATGAGTAACTATATATCCAAATCACACAAACATCAATTTTTTATATAAAATTTCATGAACAAGAGGCTCACCACAAGGTGGTGCCGGCGATGGGACGGTGCGGGCGATCGATGGTGGTTACGACGGAGATTTAGAAGGCACTAAGTAAACCACACCTACATATGCAAACTAAGTGTTATTTTGACCTCAAATTGCATATAAATAAAACACTACCACATATAATTCCTCCCAAATTACTAAAACCCACAATTAATCACTATACAAACCAATGCAAGAGCTAATCTAGCAATGAGAGATGAAAGGAGAAAGTTGCTAACCTTGGTGATCATTTGAATGGATGAGGGCCTGCAAATCTTGACAAATTTGGGGCAAATTTTGTGATGAACTCAAGAGGAAGAAGGGAAGAACAGAGGAGAGGGAGAGGGGAAAGGGGGAAGAACAGAGTGCGGGTGGACGAAGGGTTTATATAGGACGACATTTAGTACCGGTTCGTGCCACGAACCGGTACTAAAGGTGCTGGAAGGGCCCCACTCTAACAACATCCTGCCACCACTTTCTTTAGTATCGGTTCTTGGCACGAACCGGTGCTAAAGGTTCGCCACGAACCGGTACTAAAGAGCTCCTCCCGCCTAGCGGTTGGAACCGGCACTAATGGACACATTAGTGCTGGTTCTATTACAAACCGGGACTAATGTGTCTCACATTTGACCCTTTTTCTACTAGTGTTGGTTCCTTAGAGAGGAGTGGCTTGCAGATACACATGGTCTTTGACGCGGAAGTATACTTCTTGAAGATGGTGGTTGTTCTTCCTCCTTGGCATGGCGGTCTTCAAATGTTCCTGGACTAGCTGAACGGCTCTTCTTCCGTCTTCGGGTGGACAAGTAGGTCACCAAATGATGATGACAACTATCTTGTCTAAGTACTCCATGAAGACTACGAGGTACATAAAGTAGGCTGGGGAATTAGTGGTGGTCTTGTTGAGTGTGGGCCAAGGTGGTTCTAGATCTAGTGTCAAGGCCCTAAGGTCCTGATCCGACCATGTTGTAGCTTGGTAGGGCTTAAGGGTTTCAAGGATTCTAGTGTGCGAGTGAATATTTATCATCTTATATTTAAGCACGGTTTCTGAGATGCAAATAGTCTATCTAGTTCTTTAAACGAATCACATCATATCACCGATAGCATCATTTTGCATAGGTCAACTCCAATCATCACTCATGTGATTCATATCCTCATGACTCTCGAGAGAAGGTCTAACAAAATCATATATGTCTACAATCCCCAAACCCATATGTATGTCTACCCCTAAAAATCCATGGGTAGAACATATAAGCTGCTAAGCTTGAACATGACAATCCAAGTGCTCAGCCTATTCTTCCAAGGTCTAAGATAAAGCACCTCTATCCTAAGGAAACACGTTGTATGCCACTCCAAAATCTTGTTTCCTTCCTATGAATCAACTCCAACAAACCATTAAGTACACCAATCATTACATGATCCAGTAGTTCTTCAAATCCAATATGTATGGTGTTCCACATGATCTTCTAATATCCTATAATCCAGAAATACTGGGAAGGCTACCTTACTATAGTCAGTCCACCAATTTCCATTATCATGGTCAAGTAAACTCCAAGGTCAAGCTTATATAGAACCCTAAATCAACTCTGACAATTAATCCAATCTCTTAGTTTATTGTCCACCGAGAACATGGTATCGTGTTCGAGATCATCAGTCTAAATCCAATTTACTCCAAACCATGTAGACATACATCACCATCTATATTCCACTAGGATCACCTATTTAAATCCAAATCTCATGTCCAACAAGAATTTCTACACTTTTCCCTCAAGTCATTATCGTAATTTCTACACCTATCAATATCCCCTTCCTAAGACAAATCCAAATACTTCCAAGAACTCCAGCTTGCGATCATAGTTGTCCTATAAATACAATTTACTTAGGGGTAACGAAAGCTATGCTACTATATAATCATGATCCCACCAAGTTCATCTACCAACATGAAAGCCTCACAATCCACCAAATAGTCTCGGATGATTCCTCAACGTCATTGATATAAACTCACCAAGGCATTTGTCCTCTGTTCCTATATCCTTAAATTGGTCTTCCCTATGGCATCGTCAGTTTTGGTGCTATCTTAGGATGATAATGTGCTCGTTCACTATGTCCACTAGTTCCCTAATGAACCCAGTGATAAGCAAGGTTACGGAGGCTTAACAGGTTCTCTTGCAATCCTGTGGGTTAAGCACATGGTTAAGGATTCGAGCTGGGGTATCTTACAAAGTCTTGAAGGGTCTAGGAATGGGTCTCTAATCTAGAGGGGCAACCATAACTCTAAGGGGCTGCACTTGGTCTAGGAGGTTGTAGCAAAAGTCTTCAGTGCTGGTTGGTTGCCAAAGTAGAATCCTTGGTGTATCTTGTCTTGCTAGCCTTCAGTTGAGGAGAGAGATGAGAGGGAGAGGTAGCATAGAGGATGGGAATGCCTAAAGGGGGTTCTATAGTGCTAGTGCAAACAAACAGGCGCAAAGAGGGCCAAACAAAACAAATAAGGTGAGGAAGGTGATATAGTCGCATACTTGTCGCTTAGGGAAAAAGTGCGACCTATATCAAAACACAAACAAATAAAAACAAGCAACACACAATCATGGTTCTATTCGAACTATCATACGGACCCGACTGCGCATAGGGGGTACACGACTCGTTCTACCCTAGGGGTTCTCAGACTCAGTAGTCGTGCCTTGTGCCTCATGCAGTCTTCTGGGTTTTCCTCAGGTGTTGCTACGTCTCTTGTAGTTGTTCGATGAAACAATCCGGGTTGAGCCTGAAGATTCTTCAACAACTTCTCGCCTGTTGGAGTGATGGGGTGAAGGTGGCTCCTCATAACTGGCATTGACTTGGTCTTCTATTGTCTTCTTAATCACGACGATCCATCTTTGTCTTCTAAGCCGTCAATGGTACCAGGTAGGTAATCCTTTATGCAATGACATTACCAAGGCATAATAGAGGTCCATCATGTCGGTTACATTGATGCCAACGTTCAACACCAAGAGCGGGGGATGAGGAGAACAGTTTTCCTGCTCACTATGGTGAGGCGGACCAAATGGCTAGGTTCTCATCCATCGGTGGTTGCCGATACAACAACGATAGTGACAGGCTTACTCTATTAGCGATGTATATCATGATCTTGCATATCCTATGCCCTGATCATCATAGGCTAAGGTTGCATCATCTTGGGGCAGTGTCAAGGATGTCACCATCTCCTGGGTCTTCAGGTCCTCATTCCTCGAGGATGTATCTTCTGTTGGTATCGTCTTGTTGTGATGTCGCCAATCTTGTGTTCAGGAGATGTGGGTGAATGTCTGGCAAGGCGTCTTCCTTCTAGATTATCCACAAGGATTACAAGGAATCTCGTGGTCAGGGGCATAAGGATTCAAGCAACCATTAAATTTTGAAGGGGAAGAGGAAAGTATATCTTAGTTTTCAAAAAACTCAGAAGAGGAAGAGAAGTATAGATAGTTTTGAAAATTAGTAATAGTTTTGAAAATAGCTTTACCCTAACTAACGACCATGCTAACTAAGGCTTCCTATAGTCAGGATGGCTCTGATACCAGCTTTGTGGGGACCCTGACTCATAAGTGGCACCCGACGGGGTTTTTGAAAAAGTATTTTGAAAATACTTTGTCTCCATCACCATGCATATTCCCGTCCCTTTTTGCGTAGCACTACTTTAGCATCCGATCTACTCCCACCGTCATAACCCTCATAAGAAGGTAGGGTCATGCACAATGCAAGTATCAACGAGGAAGTACGGTGGCAAACCATCAAAGTGGATACCACCTCATCATGATTCCGTTGCAACAACAATATGGTGCTATATGACATGCATAAAAAGGGTTTCATAGACATGGTCAAAGGGCTGCTTGCCTGTTTTAACAAAGTGTTCGAGGTCTTCAAATATCTCTGGTCCAACTCCGAGCATTTCGTCTACTTCGTCAACTATCATCGAAAGCGGCCATAATAAGCAACACAACAAGGCAGGAAATAAAAGTGCTCTAAAAATATGAGTTGGACTTTTCTAGGATAGCTCTGGTCATATGAGGGACGACCAAAGTGGTTTCATTAGGATCTGATCAATGGACATCTCTGGACATTTCAATATGATGGAATCAAGGGATTAATGGGTTTGCAAGAAGTGTACAGAAACATTATTTTCAAAAATGAGCAGAGGCACCCATTTAACAAATGATGATTTTAGAAGCATCTAGGAAATGGTTTCACTGGATTTGGAGTTCAAATGATTTCTCTATGAATTTGCAAAGTTCGCTATACATGAAGAAATAGACCATTATTTGAGGTTGTATATAAAGTATGAGTAAAAATGTTCAAAAACTAAGTTTTGAACTTATAGACATCTAGGATTTTGAACCATGGAATTTGGATAAAAATGGGCTCTCTGTGATTTTCTAAAGTTCATTACAGAAAAGGGAAAACAAGGTTTGATAAATGTTTGTGAAGAAAAAGTTTTTGGGAAAATGTGAATGTTGCACCAACAGGTAGATCATGATTTTATGAGTTACCAGAAATTTGAATCATCCAATTTGGAGGTGATATGAATATTTGGGAGATTTTACAAGTTGTACAGAAAAGAAAAAGGAACAAGGTTTTTACCCAAACGGGCTGGATCTGGGCGGCGACAGCGTGCACTAGGCGAGACATAGCGGGGCAGCGCACTGGGCCGGCCCAGCGGCTCGGCCATGCTGGCGACAGGGCGACGCCGAAGGCGTATTCCGGGAGTACGCTTCCCTGCCGGGAAGGCGGTTCCCGCGGATCCCGCCTCCACTTAACCCGAGTGGGTCCGGCTGGACACGTCGGCAGAGGCTGACCGGTGGGGTCGCCGGTCCACCGGCCGGTCTTCTTCTTCCTCGCACGGCCTCCCGTGCCGCAGGAACAGAGGGGGCGAGGCCGAGCTCGTCCCCGGCGACCAGGGGCGCTGCTGCGGGTGTCCGGCGCACCGGCGAGCTCGAGGGACTGCGCCGCGCCCACTCCCCCCTGTCAGCACGTCCAACAGAGGACGAAGGCGAGTGGGGCCATGGCCACGGTGGACGGTGCTCGGGCGAGACTCAAGCAGGGCAGGGCAAGCACGGGGAGGAGGGCCTGGTGCGCGGGGGAGGCTCCTTGGTGCCCTGGGTGTCCTCTCGAACGTTCAGAGGGAGCGGGGAAGCAATGGGGGCCTGGGTTGGTCCAGGGGCACGACGGTGGTGACCCGACCTTGGAGGGGTCAGGAGAGCACGTAGGGGAGAGAGGGGGTGTCTGAGAGGTGCACGGGAGATAGGAGGTTCAACCCAGGCGAGAGAGAGGGTCGGGGTGGCTTAAAATGGGCAAGGCCGTGGTGCACCATGGGCAGCGTCCATGGACGTGCTCGGGTGAGCTCGTGGAGGGATAAGGAGGGCGAGGGAGGAAGGGGTCGATAGCGTTGCGTGTTGTGGACGCCGAGGCAGCCTCGGGGGACACGATTCGAGCACCCGAGGTCGACGGGAGGCCTTGGAATGGGCGTGCTACAGTGCCGGAGAGCACTGTAGCATGCTCCAGAGCGCGAGCTCTGCACGCCATGGCATTGTTTATGTGCCAGGGGCGTGTCCACTAGTGTCTGGGGCTTTGTGGGGTGAGTAAACAAAGGGGAGCTGGCCTTGGATGCCTTGGTGAACCACTAGGAGAGGAGAGAGGTTGAGGGAGAGAGAGAAAAGGGCTGTCCAGGGAGGTAAATGGGGGTGTTTCACCACTTAATCATTGAGCAATGGCCAGGGGAGGGTTACTGGAGGTATGAGGTGACCTGGGGCAGCTGTGATAAAAACATAGGGTCATGGAGATTAGTGGAAGTGGTCAAAAATGGAGTTTTGGTAAAGTGGCAGAAGGTTTTTGATGCTTGTTTGGTTAAGAAAATGAACTTCATTTGGCATGAGACTCCACAGGGTGAACTGGCACATATAATTAGGGCCTTCCACCCATTTGGAGCTTATTTGGGCAAAGTTGCCAATGCAACTTTTGTAAACCCTAGAAATTAACAGAAATGAATTTGTGCAGATCTAGTTGAGCAAATCACTTCCCCTTAATGAACCACTTGGTGTAGTGGCCTCATTTTGTCATGTGAACATGCCCACCAAAGTTGGTGTCAAGGAGAGTAAGTTGGCAGTACAAAGTTGTTCAAATTAGATTCTGGTCAGAGAGGGTTTTGGGGCACTTTGATCAATATAACCTTTTCTCCAACTTGTGCCATTTGGTCTAGATGAATGATTAGAGCATTTGAGCATGTTCACAAGATTTGAGAGCGTTTGGACATGTTTGGCAATGTAAAGTTGCTCAAACCTAAAAATGGACAGAAATGGTTTTGAGAGGATTTCATGGGGTTATACTATTCTCCATGACATGATACTTATCAAGATCATCCAAAATTTCATATGTGACATCATAGAATTTTCTTGGAATTTTTGGAGAATATTTCCTTTGTAAATATTTCAAAATCTTGAAATATCCAAAAGGGTTTTTGAGGGATTTAACCAATATTTTGAACAAGACCATGTGTTCAAACTCTTATATATGGACAATATATGTCCACTGAGTTTCCCTAGGTTTTTGTCAATTATTTTTGAAACAATAAAATAATTTTTCCCTATTAAAGACCATTTCTGGCCTTAAGAAAAAGCTTTTAAATAAAGCATTATAGTCTGGTTGCCTTGTTCGTTGTGTTGAGCGCCTCCCTCGAAGGACCCAAGAATGGGAACAAGAGCGCTCAAGTTTATCCCGAACAGCCCAGCACTCGTGGCATGGGGGCTGAAGCCAACGACTTGCTATCTCTCAAATCTGATAAACGGCCGCACAGAAGGTAATATTTTAAATTAACAAGCGTTGCTTAGCGCATATGAACAAAGTTTTCAGCGCACAGGATAACAAATGCGAGTCTACTCAAAAATTACATCTTTGGAGCACTCACCCGCTATAAGGCGGACACCCTTCAGGACACCCTTATAGTACATCTCGGGCGTGCGATACTCCTTGCCCGGCAGTGGCGCGTCCGTCACAAGCTTCTCGGCGTCCATCTTGCCCCAGTGCACTTTAGCGCGGGCAAGGGCCCGACGGGCACCTTCAATGCAGACGGAATGCTTGATGACTTCAATCCATGGACATGCGTCCACCAGCCACCGCACCAGACCTGGCTTCTTTAGGCCACAGCCGAACTATGAGGCCCTTCATGACCTGTTCGGCCACCTTATGGAGCTCGACCAGCTGCTTCAGCTGGTCGCTCAAGGGCACCGGTTGTCCGGCCTTAGTATACTGAGACCAGAATACCTTCTCCGTCGAGCTCCCTTCCTCGGCCCGGTGGAATGCAGCAGCGTCGGATACACCGCGGGGCAGATCTGCGAATGCTCCTGGAGAGCTCCGGATTCGGGTAAGTAACAAGTAATTCACTTTCACGTGCTTGCTTTGCATGAAGAATGCCTTACCCGCCACTATCTTCTTAATTGCCTCAATTTCCTGGAGGGCTTTTTGGGCTTCGGCCTTAGCGACTTTGGCACTCTCAAGAGCCTAGGCGAGCTCGGACTCTCGAGCCCTCGAGTCACGCTCCAAACTCTCGTGTTTTTCCATGAGAGCCTGGAGCTCTTGTCGCACCTCCGCCATCTGCGCCTCCTGCTTCTCTCGCTCGGTGCGTTCCGCAACCGCATTGCTTTCGGCCTTGGGCACCGCTTCCTTCAGGGTCGCCACCTTGTTCGTGGCCCCTGCAATACTCACGTTATTCCTGTCATTTTTTGCAACCAAATCCTTTCTATAAGGTATTACTTTAATAAGGTATTACTTACCTTCCTTGTCCTCGAGCTTCTTCTTGGCACGGCCGAGCTCGTTCTCGGACCGCTCGAGGCTCTGCTTCAATACATTGACCTCCGCAGTCAGTGCGGCAGAGGTCAGCAGCACAACCTGCATTCCCATATTGACATGCTTATGTTAGACTCCTGCGTATACCTTTTTAGATCCTGAGTTCGGCTTTTCTTTCCGAACACCAAACTGAGCATCAGGGGCTACTGTCGATGCGGTACTATTTTTACATATCTTAATTACATACCTCAAAGCCTGTTAGAATGCTGGTATAGGCTTCAGTCAGCCCGCTCTTGGCGGACTGAACTTTCTGGATCACCGCACTCATAACAATGCGGTGCTCCTCATCAATGGAGGTGCCTTTGAGCGCCCCCAGCAAATTATCCAGCGCCTCTGGTTGGACGGGGGTCACCGGTGTCGCAGTCCCGCCCTTCTTACGAAGGGGCCGCCCGCCAGACTCCGGAACCACTAATGGTTCCGGTGCGGAGTCTGGCCCAGGGCCGAACTCAGAACCCTTTGGGGGTTGATCCCCCTCATGCCCAAAGTCCGGGAGGTTGCCCTGCGGCACCTCCGAAACCTCCTCCTCCTGGCCGGGCCCCTTCTGGGACCCCACCTCGGCATCATCCGCACCGCGAGGAGAGGAGACGGCCGGATGTGAAGTGCTATCCACGTCCGATTGCTCGTTGAAGTATCGAGCGCGTCCTTGGGCGGGCTGCAGGGTTATATTCGGTGTTAAGAGATTTTATGCAACAAATGAAACACCATGAGTTATTCTGGTATCCGGACACTTACGAAGTCGCCAGGGGCTTAGTCCTTGGTGGCCACTTCTCTTCATCGTCGTCGGCGTTGGTGGAGTAGTCCGGGGGGAGGGTACTTCCCTTCTTGGACCCTTCGGCCTCCCCCGTTGGGGAGGCCTTCCTTTTCTTCTCTCCCCCCACTAGGGGAGAGGCCTCTTTTTTCTCCTCCTCGTCTTCGCGGTAGGAGTCCGCCTTGGAGTCATCGGACGATGAGTCCGATAACACCTGACGCCGGGAACTCTTTCGGGTTCTTGTGGCCTTCTTCTCTGGCACCACATAAGGTGCCGGAGCCAGCAACCCCGTTAATTGGGCGTCCGCTGGGTCTTCTGGCAAGGGAGCCGGACAGCTAACCTGCCCGGACGTCTTTTGCCAGGCCTGTCAAAGGTAAAGGGAGTTTAGATCCCGCATAGAGTCAAACTATGGAAACTAAGCATCCTGTGAAGGGTAAAATAGCTTACATCGCCGGCTTGACGCTGCGAGCTGAATCCGCGGTCTTCGGTAGCGGATGCGGGAGCCTCGGTGCCCTTGAACAGCTCCTTCCAGGCATCTTCTTACGTAGTGTCAAAGAGCCTGCTCAAGGTTTGGTGATGTCCCGGATCAAACTCCCACAAATTAAAGGCCTGTTTCTGGCACGGGAGGATCCGGCGGATGAGCATGACCTGGACTACGTTGACAAGCTTGAGCTTCTTGTACACCAAGGTTTGGACGCAGGATTGGAGTCCGGTCAGCTCCTCCGAATCACCCCATGATAGGCCCTTCTCTTTCCAGGAGGTGAGCCGTGTGGGGATGCCAGATCTAAATTCGGGGGCCGCTGCCCATTCAGGGTCACGCGGCTCGGTGATGTAGAACCACCCCGATTTCCACCCCTTTATGGTCTGCACAAAGGAGCCCTCGAGCCATAGGACGTTGGGCATCTTGCCCACCATGGCACCTCCGCACTCCGCTTGGCGGCCGCCCACTACCTTCGGCTTGACATTGAAGGTCTTCAGCCATAAGCCGAAGTGGGGCTGGATCTAGAGGAAGGCCTCGCACACGATGATGAACACCGAGATGTTGAGGATGAAATTCAGGGCCAGATCATGGAAATCCAGGCCATAGTAGAACATGAGCCCCCGAACAAATGGGTGAAGTGGAAAACCTAGTCCGCGGAGGAAGTGGGTGAGGAACACCATCCTCTCATGGGGCCCGGGGGTGGGGATGAGCTGCCCCTTGTCGGGGAGCCGATGCGCGATGTCACTGGACAAGTATCCGGCCTTTCGCAGCCTCTTGATGTGCCCCTCCGTGACGGAGGAGGTCATCCACTTCCCTCCCGCTCCGGACATGGCTGGGGAAGGTTGAGGCGAGATGAGCGGACTTGGGCGCTGGAGCTCGAGTACGCGGAAATGGATAAGCAAAGGAGGAAGAAGCCGTAGGTAAAAAGGTGGATCCTTATCCCCTTATATAGACGGATGAAACTATGCGTTCCCACCAGCCTGGTAAAACACGCCTATCTCCCAAGCGCCGTAATCAATGGCACGGTTGGGTTACCCACGCCCGTATTGATGAGAATCCCGGAATAAGAGGACACGATCTCTACTTTGATAAGACGTGCGAAGGAAATCGCTTCGCTAAATGCGCTGAGGTGGAACAGTAAAAACGATTCGAATAAAGGCTTGGCCGTGGTGTGATGTCACATTGCAGAATACGTCAGCAGATCTGTGTAAAGATTATTCTCTCTACGGTGGTATGTGGAACTTGTTTTGCAGAGCCGGACACTATCCTTGTGTTAAAAATCTTCTATGAAGTATTCGGAGGAGGAACCCGCCTTGCAATGCCGAAGAGAATATGCGCGCCGGACTCATCGTCATTGAAGCCTGTTTCAGGGGCTACTAAGGGAGTCCTGGACTACGGGGTGTCCGGATGGCCGAACTATCATCTTTGGCCGAACTCTCAGACTATGAAGATACAAGATTGAAGACTTCGTCCCGTGTCCGGATGGGACTTTCCTTGGCGTGAAAGGCAAGCTTGGCAATACGGATATGTAGATCTCCTACCATTGTAACCGACTCTGTGTAACCGTAGCCCTCTTCGGTGTCTATATAAACCGGAGGGTTTTAGTCCGTAGGACGAACAACAATCATACCATAGGCTAGCTTCTAGGGTTTAGCCTCTCTGATCTCGTCGTAGATCTACTCTTGTACTACCCATATCATCAATATTAATCAAGCAGGAGTAGGGTTTTACCTCCACCGAGAGGGCCCGAACCTGGGTAAAAACATCATGTCCCTTGTCTCCTGTTACCATCCGCCTAGACGCACAGTTCGGGACCCCCTACTCGAGATCTGCCGGTTTGGACACCAACAGTCACCCTACTCCTTCGGTGTTGGGAAGTGTGGGTGTGGGGGGGGGGGCAGTGACACTCACATATCTCTACTCTCATAAAAAAACAGAGTTGGTGATGATGGTGTTTCTGCCATCCTGCAATATAGGCCACCGATTTATATCCGACGGACAGGAAGGAAAATATGGCAATTTTGCAAAAATATACCCACACCCCTCTCCGCATTTGCAAATAAGGCATTCCCTCGTTCATCCTTTTCTCCCACGAGATAAACTTCTCATACAAATGCATCTTGATGTTCCGTGCAACACACATGGGCATCTTGCTAGTAGGAAGAAGGAGTTTGTGTGACACATATCTAGCTATATTAAGGGATAGGTAGATAGCATATGTGTGAGAGGCATTATTATACTTTGAGACATTAGTGGCTGTGGGTGGGCAAAATTAAAGGGGTGGGCGTGTTAGACATAGAGAGCGTGTGTGTTTCTGTGTGAGAGACTTGTATGACGGGGTAGAAAGACGAATTTAACCCCAACGGAGGGAGAGGAATACACGAAGTGCGCGTGTGTGATTCCGATGCCCAAAGGGAAATGAGATATGTATGCGTGTGAGAGAGATTGCACAATTCATTCACGTACCACTATCTAGCGATTGTGGACGTGCATCGCTTGAACATAAGTCAATATCTACTTCGTATCATGGCCAAAGGTACAATATCGATTCAACGCTATAAAGATTGGACACTCACATATCACATTTTTTCTATTTAAATAAACGTTTTCAGTTGTGCATGCCAAAGTTACAGTGATGTTTCTTCAAACAACCAATGTAGCTATCATGCACATGCACCATTGTTACTCTTGCATTCAAATTCATTAGTCTTGGATGATTTAAGTTCCTATTTTGAAGTAGTATATGTAATATTCATATATGAATTCAACGGGTACGCAATTTATGAAATGGGGGCTATGTAATCATATGAGGTAACACTTTTCAGTAGCTAACTACAATATCCATTTCTTTTTGTGCGCCTCTACACTAACACGTCAATGCATTATGTTTAAAGTAAATAACCAATGGCACTAAATTATCTATTTACACGAGAAATACATAGGCTGAGCGTTTGATCCCTGTTTTTGTGAATGCGCCACTACACCCGTACGATTGGTCGCGCCTATGTGAACGTCCAAGTTTTTGGCGCATCATCCTGAGTTATTGTCTTTTTTCTGGGGTGGACTTCACACCAGTTATTAACTGCTGACGCTTGCCCCATGTACACAGTCTAGCATGACCTTCCCACTAGCACGGTCCAAAATTAGTTGAAACTGGATACGAACGATCCTGCGGGCGGCAAAATCTCCCGCCTCCTTCTAAAGTTCCCACCACCTTTAGCATGCGAAATCCCCCTTTTGTCCTTGGTGCACGGAGACCAACAGTTACAATACCGCCCTCATCTACATGATAGGTCGGGGCTGCTTTGGTAACTTCCGGTTCCCCCCACTACACGGCACCCCCATCTCCTCTCCCCCTCCAGCAAAAACGACTAACTCCACAGCACCAGAGCATCTTACATCACGCCGTCCGTACTTCATCGCCCTTTCTCCCCTCCCCTCTCGAAACCCTAGACTGCTCATCCACCGGCGTACCATAGCCCATTCACTGCCAGCGGCGTCCACCTTGCCGGATCTGCTTCTGCGTCCGCATCTACCCCTCCCACCTCCGCTAGAAACAAGTAGACTGCTCATCCACCACTGTACCACAGCCCATTCAGTGCTGGCCTTGTCCACGGTGTCGGATCTGCTTCGCCGGTACTCTCATCAACCGCCGCGTATCCGCAGCGGCTCATTCGTACTCCACACCGGAGATGCTTCGTCCACACCCCCCGGAGCTGCCCCACCGATGCCCCCGTCGACTACCTCTGATCCTCTTCGCCGACACCTTCCTCAACCCTACCGGAGCCGCTTCGCCGACACCTACCTCAACCCTACCGGAGACGCTTCGCCGACACCAACGTCAACCCTACCGGAGTAGCTTCGCCTATACCATTCTCAACCCTACCGGGGCCGCTTTGCCAACTCACAAGTCCATGGCCTCAGATCCACTTCCTCGCACCCTCATCCAACCTACCGAAGCAGCTTCTGACGCCCCGTCCATGGCCGCAGATCTGCATCATCGACACCATCCTTAACCCAACCACCGAAGCAGCTTCTGACGCCCCGTCCATGGCCGCAGATCCGCATCATCGACACCATCCTTAACCCAACCATCGGAGCAGCCTCTGATGCCCCGTCCATGGCCATAGATCCGCGTCGTCGACACCATCCATAACCCAACCACTGGAGCAGTTTCACCTACGCCCTCATCCTCGGCCACAGATCCGCTTCGCCCACACCGTAGTCCACCCTACCGGAGCCGCTCCACAAACACCCTACTCGACGGTTCTAGATCTCCTTACCGGACCCCGACAGCCAACGCAGTGTCATCACACTCGACATTTCTAACCTGATTCCCACCATGTGGAGAGATGCCAAGCACCCGCCACGGCCTAGGTACTCGTCACCTTTAAACCCGTCCAGCATCACCTGCACGATGTACTTCAAATATACTAACCGGTCGCTGTTACTTGTTATGCAGCTGGCCAAAACTACAAGGACGATGTTTCTTCTGGATCTAACATCTTGGCCAACCAAGATCCTGGACTGAGGCATTGCTATGATCTTGTAAGCGCGTCTCTCTCTCTTGTATTGTTCTGTGCCTGCCAGCATGCTTTGCTAGGATTTTCGACCAGTAATCCCTTTGTGCAGACAATGATTTCTACTACTGGCTGCTAAATTAGATATGTAGATGTCATACATGATACTACCTTGTATCTCCGTTCCTAAATATAAGTCTTTCTAGAGATTCCACTATAGGCTACATACGGAGCAAAATGAGTGAATCTACACTCGAAAATGCATCTATATATATCTGTATGTGCTCCATACTGGAATCTCTACAAAGACATATATTTAGGAACAGGGGTAGTACATTACACAAAATCGTAGGTGGCATGTAGGAATTCCAGTGCACTACATTAGGCTCCCTTAGAGTGCCTGCCAGTCCAGCATACAGAGTCATGGCTAGTTTATGGTATGCACACAATCATTAATTGGTGGTTTAAATATGCGCAAGGGATATGCAATGTAGTATCATGTAGAGATGTCTGAAATTAGCCGTGTCAACTTGCAGATAGGGTTACACAATGAAAAAGTACAAGATGTATGTGGCAATTTCATGGAACATCTCAAAAAAAGGAGAGGCAGCGGTCAGCCTATACAGTGTGCTATGGTACATCACACCTCCATTGCAATTATCGTGACATGTTATTTGTATGCCAGTTCTATTAGGCAAGTTTCTTAGGGACAGTTATTACGAGTTATCCTAAGAAAATAAGCACATGTGAATATAAGCTCCATGTAATACGCCAACCAGTTCTTTTCATTGCGTTTTCAGCTTATCTTTGGTATGATCAGTGGAAAGTCTAGATTGCATTATATATATATTTCATTTTGCTGCCCATATGAAAATTAATTTGACTTGCAAATATCACAAATTGAACCTAGTGCAGTAATTAATATGATAGGAAAACATACCATCACTATTTGCTCAAAATGCAAGTACAAAGATAGCATCTACTTGGCACAATCTACTTTGGTCAATGTTTTCCATAGAGATCCCATTGCCTAATTTAAACGAAGAATGCATGACCCACATTTAAATGAAGAACAATTATTTATTGAAATTCGATGGTCCAAGTGGCTGGTTATTATCATACAGAAGCACCACCTGAAAGCATCATATAGCAGCAGCAGCAGCTCATAGCAACTGATCATACAACAACAGCAGTCTGCAATTCATCATATACCAGCAGCAGCTCATAGCAATTCATCATATAGCAGTAGAAGGAGAAGCTCATAGCAATTCATCATATAGCAGCAGCAGGAGCAGCTCATAGCAATTCATCATATAGCAGCAGCAGGAGCAGCTTGTAATAACTCATCATATAGCAGCAGCAGCAGCTCATAGCAATTCATCATATAGTAGCAGCAGCTCATAGCAACTCATCATACAGCAGCAGCAGCTCATAGCAATTCATCATATAGCAGCAGTAGGAGCAGCTTATAGCAATGCATCATATAGCAGCAGGAGAAGCAGCTCATAGCAATTCATCGTATAGTGGATCAGAATGAAAATTTGGCAAGAAACCAGAGGAGATCCTCACCTTGTTGGATGAGCTCATCCTTCAACAGCACCTCAAGGCCATGGCCTGGGAGGAGGGGAGGGGGAACAAGGTGCCTTCTGCCGCAGTGTGGCATCAGTCGTAGTTGTGCAGCGCCCGCCAGAGTAGTGCGTTGGACGAACCACAGTGGAGCAGCTGCTAGAGACCATGAGAATGAGGGGCGGCGCCAGAGAGAGGAGCAGCCAGGGAGATTTGCCCCTACCCGCCGGCCATGTAGCCTAGCTGGCCATAGCATCATTGAGGACCAGGCCAGATGGGACCAGTGGTGACGGCTCGCTGGAGGAACCCTAGTGCTGCAGGCAGGGGATCAAGGTAGAGGAAAAGGGGGGAGGAGATGCAAGCTGGCAAGGCAATGAATGCTTGCGTGTTTGTTTTTACTTGAGGGTCAGGTGTGACACGGGCGTCAGCAGTTGCATTTTGAGTGTAATATAGGCAGACAACAAAGTCATTTCACTATTCCCCTTCCATTCAATTTTTAGTGAGGTTCTACCCGATACACCCCCCTCCAAAGCGAAATTAGTTAAGCCCAAGCCCATAACTCAAAAATGACTTCTTTACATATTTTATGGCTTATTTTGACAATATACCCTGAAAAGGCGGAATCGAACTGGCCCTTAACCTGCAATTCAATTGTGCGTGCAATGATGAATCACTCCTGCCTGCTATCTGTACATTTAGGCATCATCATACATGGCATAACCTAATACATGTGCATTCCATTGTAGAATCTGGAATATGCAATGTATATGTTAGTTCATACGTTGCACATGATGTTTAAATGCCCCTTAAATCTGGTCAGTCAAGTGATGGTCTTTAAGCCTCCTTCTTTGCTTCTTTTCTTGATATGTAAGATTTGCTCACACATCTGTTCAATTGCTTGTTTGCGTCAGCAAGCCATACTAGGACTGTTTGCTTTGATTACTTGTTGTTCTTGTCCTAACACTCCAACAGAGCTTGTCAACGATTTAAACACTAAGGGCTGCTGTAGTGGGGCCTTGTCTAACTCATAGGTGACATAAAGGTTTGGCTGTAAACTACAGTAGGCTCTCCAAGAGTACCTGGAGATCCAGTTCAAAGGTATGCCTAGTTTTTACATAGTGCAGACATAGTAAATGCTCATTTCATTGTGTGCAAGTGCAAGAGATGCAGCATGTTTCATTATGTGGTGTTGTTTTGTTATAATCTCATCCTTTTGTGTTCACAGACTGGAAAGTATGCATATTTCTCTTCCAAGGAGACGAGTAACTAGTTTGTGTCACCTTGCAGAGGGGGTGCAATGAAGATAAGATTGAGGATTTCCAAGTACAAGATGTTAGGAAGGAGCCTTGCAAGAGAAGTAGGAGCTGCGCTGAGCCTCTTCAACCTGCTAAGGTAAGTCACTGTATGCAACTCAACAGTTCAATTCCTCGTTTGTTTCAGGCATAGTTAATTTTCTCTTTTCAATTGCTTTATTTTTCCTCACTTAATGAGATGCCCAAATAATTATACCTGATGTTAGGTACTCTTATCACTATTAGTTGACATAATTAAAGGCCTTACCATTTAATTACTCTGCCGAAGTGTGCCTGAAGCTTTGAAGTCTATTAACCAACTATTATTGCATGAGGCTCACAATCTAGTTTATACTACGCTAATGATTGCATAGTTTTGCCTGCTGTAGTATGTTTGTATGAAACCCTCTGCTGTTCATTATGCTCCCTAAGACTTTAATTGAGGTACAGAATGGCCAACTGCTTGCTTACTTATACGCAACGTGCTGTCTAAATTTGTAACTTGTCTGTGTTTTCGATTGGGCCCCAACATCATGCTCCTCTGGTGAGCTAAGAGGGATTTCTGTATGCAGGCTGCACATACTATCTTTTTTATAATTTTTAAAATATCACCTGCTTATGCTTCATGACATGTAACATTTGTTTTGTGAAAGTGACGTGTAACATTATTGTTAGTCCTGTTTTGCCATGTAGTACAAAATAGTGTCTTGTTTGCTTCACTATTGTAACTATATTTTTGCCCTGGTCATGTGTACTTACAGAAACATTTCAGGATGAAGTGACATCAACACAAAAATCTGCGAGCAGTGTGGCAGGGCCGTTACTGAATGGTTATGGATAGGAATTGGAATGTGCTGATGTTCTCGAGCATCAACTAGAGGTGGCAAGACAACGTGTACATGATTGTCAATGTATAATCAACAAGTTGAGACTAGACATGCAGGTATTAGATGTAGGAGTCAAAAAAATGAAACAAGGTACCGAGGTAACCATGAAGGAATTGGAGATTTTGCAGACTGAAATTTGTGCTATCTGAATCCGGCCAATCCAATTTTCTGAAGAGATTATAGTTCAAATGGAGTTAAGTTGATGCGCGTCCATGATGTATGAGACGTATTTTCCCAGTGTATGTAATTTGCTATTTGTGTATGCTTTATTATCACCTGTGCTGTACCATAATGCCAGTGGGTATAATCGGCTGTAATTTCTTTATTGTATAGTGTAGGATTATTCTACCTTTCTATGCCTTGATATCTTTGTTGTATAGTGTATGCTTTTTAGAGGTGATAGTGTTGAGTAGGATAATTCTTTGAATATGCTATATCATTCAAACGGGGGCCAACTCGCCCGACCATGGGCCTTCTACGTCCCGTAGGATCCATGGGCCTTCTACGTCTCATAGGATCCATGGGCCTTCTACGTCTCGCAGTGTCCATGGGCCTTCTACGTCTCGTAGTGTCCATGGGTCTTCTACATCTCGCAGGATCCATGGGCCTTCTACGTCACGTAGGATCCATTGGCCGCCGACTCATTTATGGTTCTTGTACTGGCCTTTAATGGGCCTGGCCTTTAATGGGCCGTAGACGGGCCTATAATGGATATCGTACGTTTTATGGGCTGACCATAACGGGCCGTTAATAGGCCGTATTTGGTGATGCTATGAAAATGGCCCAACAGACTAACGGACCACAAACGGGCCGACTGTAACGATGGGCTGAATTTGGCCCACAAGCAGAAAATGACAGTAACGGGCCGCAAGTAACCGAATGCTGCAAATGAGCCCAAGAATAAATGGGCTCTGAGAAGGCTGAAAGATAACATGGGCTAGAAATAGCCCAACTGAATAACGGGCCCTTAATGGGTATAAAGTGATACACTGTTCATTACGGGCCAGTTTCACCATGGGCCGTTAATGGGTCTAAAGTGATACACTGTTCATTGCGGGCCAGTTTCACCACGGGCCATTAATAGGCCAAGAGTTACATAGGGCCTCATATGGGCCGAAAGACGTCATGGGCCATACATGGGCCAGAAGTGAAAACGTGCTGGAATCATATTGGATGGCCTAGATTCGGATAGGGCATAACGGGCCTTGGGTTAGCAGGTTGTAAATGGGCTATATGCGGACATGCCGTTAACAGGCTTTCCATGGGCCGGCCCGTCACCTTTTGACCAAGTCAAACGGGCCGACATTTTCATAGGAATGGGCCTCTGTTGGGTCATGCCACGTGTCGACGTATCATAGGCGCCTTCTGTCCAATGACTAGATGACATCTGTCCAAACAATGAGCCGACACGTGTTTCCTCCAGCCAATGATGATTTTACACGTGGAAAATCCCCATTGGTCGGGGCTGTTAACGGGTTATCGGATCCAAAACCCGACCCGATAGCTTAACGGCGTTCCGTTACGGTGGATGCCACGTATTGGTCACCCTTGACGAAAGCACTTTTGTGACACACGATTTATCCTCATGGAAGTGGACACTTCCATGATGATAATTTTGGTAATGTCATGGAACACTTCTACGACAGCACAAGTATGACTATCTTGATTCTGTCATAAATTTGTCATGGATGTACATGCATGACAAAAAACGCGACCTACTGTGACAAACACGTATCATCATGGAAGTGTATTTTTTTGTAGTGTTATGACACGCTCCATCATTGTCATATTGCTTTTGCATGATCATGTAGTTGACATCGTATTTGTGGCAAGGCCACCTTTATAATTCTTACATACATGTCGCTCTTGATTCATTGCGTATCCCAGTACACCATCGGAGCCATTCACATAGAGTCATATTTTGTTCTAAGTATTGAGTTGTAATTCTTGAGTTGTAAATAAATAAAAGTGTGATGATCTTAATTATTAGAGCATTGTCCCAAGTGAGGAAAGGATGATGGAGACTATGATTCCCCCACAAGTCGGGATGAGACTCCGGAATTTATGAAAAATAAAATAGGGCAAAGAAGCCCAAATAGAAAAAAGAGGCCAAAGAAGCACACCAAAATAAAAAATGAGATAAAAAGAGAGAAGGGACAATGTTACTATCCTTTTTCCACACTTGTGCTTCAAAGTAGCAACATGATCTTCATGATAGAGAGTCTCCTATGTTGTCACTTTCATATACTAGTGGGAATTTTTCATTATAGAACTTGGCGTGTATGTTCTAATGATGGATGCACACCCACTTAGTTTATTTTTGAGCTTTCATACATTTATAGCTCTAGTGCATCTGTTGCATGGCAATCTCTACTCCTCGCATTGACATCAATTGATGGGCATCTCCATAGCCTGTTGATTAGCCGCGTCAATATGAGACTTTCTCCTTTTTTTGTCTTCTCACACAATCCCTATCACAATAATACTACACCTACGTAAAGAGCTAGGTAATGTTACGTAAATTACCTAATCTAATCTTCTCTTCCCTCCCTGATTTTAATGGGGGCGGGCCCCTTTGTCTCCCCATCTCCAATCCTAACCTACCATGTTTACTATTACGTAAATCACGTAAAAACAATTATGTAGATGTAGCATTTCCCACCCCTATCATCATACTCTACTCCACCCATAGTGCTATATTCATGGCTTACACTCATGTATTGTGTGAGGGTTGAAAAAGCTGAAGCGCGTTAAAAAGTATGAACCAGTTGCTTGGCTGAAACCGGGGTTGTGCATGATGAGAGAATTTTGTGTGATGTAAATGAAGCATGGCCTAACTATATGATTTTGTAGGGATAAGCTTTCTTTGGCTATGTTATTTTGATAATACATGATTACTTTGTTAGTATGCTTGAAGTATTACTATTTTTATGTCAATATGAACTTTTATCTTGAATCTTTTGGATCTGAACATTCATGCCACAATAAAGAAAATTACATTGAGAAATATGCTAGGTAGCATTCCACATCAAATATTATGTTTTTATCATTTACCTACTTGAGGACGAGCAGGAATTAAGCTTGGGGATGCTTGATACGTCTCCAACGTATCTATAATATTTGATTGTTCCATGCTATTATATTACATGTTTTGGATGTTTAATGGGATTTACTATACACTTCTATATTATTTTTGGGACTAACCTATTAACCGGAGGCCCAGCCCAAATTGCTGTTTTTTTTCCTATTTCAGTCTTTCACAGAAAAGGAATATCAAACGGAGTCCAAACGAAATGAAACCTTTGGGAGATTTATTTTTTGAACAAACGCAATCCAGGAGACTTGGAGTGGACTCGAGAAAGAAACGAGGCGGCCACAAGGCAGGGAGGCGCGCCCCCCACCCTCGTGGGCTCCTCGTGGCTCCCCTGACCGACTTCCTTCGCCTATATATATATATATATATCCATATACCCTGAAAACATCCAGGAGCACCACGAAACCCTATTTCCACAGCCGCAACCTTCTATACCAGTGAGATCCCATCTTGGGGCCTTTTCCGGCGCTCCGCCGGAGGTGGAATCGATCATGAAGGGCTTCTACATCAACACCATAGCCTCTCCCATGAAGTGTGAGTAGTTTACCACAGACCTTCGGGTCCATAGTTATTAGCTAGATGGCTTCTTCTCTCTCTTTGATTCTCACTACAAAGTTCTCCTCGATCTTCTTGGAGATCTATTCGATGTAATTCTTTTTGCGGTGTGTTTGTCGAGATCCGATGAATTGTGAGTTTATGATCAAGATTATCTATGAACAATATTTGAATCTCCTCTGAATTCTTTTATGTATGATTGGTTTTCTTTGCAAGTCTCTTTGAATTATTAGTTTGGTTTGGCCTACTAGATTGACCTTTCTTGCAATGGGAGAAGTGCTTAGCTTTGGGTTCAATCTTGCGGTGTCCTTTCCCAGTGACAGCAGGGGCAGCAAGGCACGTATTGTATTGTTGCCATCGAGGATAAAAAGATGGGGTTTATATCATATTGCTTGAGTTTATCCCTCTATATCATGTCATCTCGCCTAATGCGTTACTCTGTTCTTATGAATTTAATACTCTAGATGCATGCTGGATAGCGGTCGATGTGTGGAGTAATAGTAGTAGATGCATAATCGTTTTGATCTACTTGTTGCGGACGTGATGCATGTATACATGATCATGCCTAGATATTCTCATAACTATGCACTTTTCTATCAATTGCTCGACAGTAATTTGTTCACCCACCGTAATACTTATGCTATCTTGCGAGAAGCCACTAGTGAAACCTATGGCCCCCACGTCTATTTTCCATCATATAAGTTTCCGATCTATTTTATTTCGCAATCTTTACTTTGCAATCTATATCATAAAAATACCAAAAATATTTATCTTATTATCTCTATGAGATCTCAGTTTTTGCAAGTGGCCGTGAAGGGATTGACAACCCCTTTATCGCGTTGGTTGCAAGGTTCTTATTTGTTTGTGTAGGTGCGAGGGATTTGCATGTAGCCTCCTACTAGATTGATACCTTGGTTCTCAAAAACTACAGGAAATACTTATGCTACTTTGCTGCATCACCCTTTCCTCCTCAAGGGAAAACCAACCCATGCTCAAGAGGTAGCACACTTCCCTGACTTGGCAACCATAGCATGGAAGTACTGCGTAATGGAAAGCGCTTGGAAAACTTAGGCAGCTCCTTGGGAGCCACCAACTTCCACTCGGCCCCTCGTCCGAACAAAAATGATGCACCCTCATTGGTCGCCTGATCCAATAGTAAAGAAATCAAAGCCCATTACGGGGCACAGAACCATTCTGGAGGGATGGCTCGATAGGCCATGCAAAATACACACAACACCGGATACCATACTGATACGTCCCCAACGTATCTACTTTTCCAAACACGTTTTCCCTTGTTTTGGACTCTAACTTGCATGATTTGAATGAAACTAACCCGGACTGATGCTATTTTCAGCAGAACTGCCATGATGTTGTTCTATGTGTAGAAAACAAAAGTTCTCGAAATGTCCTGAAAATCTACGGAGGCACTTTTTGGAAAATATAAAAAATACTGGCGAAAGAATCAAGACCAGGGGGCCCACACCCTGTTTACGAGGGTGGGGGGCGCGCCCACCCCCCTGGGTGCGCCCCCTGTCTCGTGGGCCCCCTAAGGCTCCGCCAACCTCAACTCCAACTCTATATATTCCATTTCGCGGAGAAAAAAACCAGAGAAAAAGTTTCATCATGTTTTATGATACAGAGCCGCCGCCAAGCCCTAATCTCTCTTGGGAGAGCTGATCTGGAGTCCGTTCGGGGCTCCGGAGAGGGGGATTCGTCATCGTCGTCATCATCAACCATCCTCCATCACCAATTTCATGATGCTCACCGCCGTGCATGAGTAATTCCGTCATAGGCTTGCTGGACGATGATGGGTTGGATGAGATTTACCATGTAATCAAGTTAGTTTTGTTAGGGTTTGATCCCTAGTATCCACTATGTTCTGAGATTGATGTTGCTATGACTTTGATATGCTTAATGCTTGTCACTAGGGCCCGAGTGCCATGATTTCTGATTTGAACCTATTATGTTTTCATGAATATATGTGTGTTCTTGATCCTATCTTGCAAGTCTATAGTCACCTATTATGTGTTATGATCCGACAACCCCGAAGTGACAATAATCGGGATACTTCTCGGTGATGACCGTAGTTTGAGGAGTTCATGTATTCACTATGTGCTAATGCTTTGTTCCGGTTCTCTATTAAAAGGAGGCCTTAATATCCCTTAGTTTCCACTAGGACCCCGCTGCCACAGGAGGGTAGGACAAAAGATGGCATGCAAGTTCTTTTCCATAAGCATGTATGACTATTTACGGAATACATGCCTACATTACATTGATGAACTCGAGCTAGTTCTGTGTCACCCTATGTTATAGCTATTACATGAGGAATCGCATCCGACATAATTATCCATCACTGATCCATTGCCTACGAGCTTTTCACATATTGTTCTTCGCTTATTTACTTTTCCGTTGCTACTGTTACAATCACTACAAAACCCAAAAATATTACTTTTGCCACTGTTACCTTTATTATCATACTACTTTGCTACTAAATACTTTGCTGCAGATACCAAGTTGTCCAGGTGTGGTTTAATTGACCACTCAACTTCTAATACTCAATAATATTCTTTGGCTCCCCTTGTGTCGAATCAATAAATTTGGGTTGAATACTTTACCCTTGAAAGCTGTTATGATCCCCTACACTTGTGGGTTATCAAGACTAATTTCTGGCGCCATTGCCGAGGAGCATAGCTCTATTCTTTGAGTCACTTGGGATTTATATCTGTTGATCACTATGAGGAACTTGAAAGACGAAAGAACCAAGATTTTTCCCTCAATTACGAGGGGAGGTAAGGAACTGCCATCTAGCTCTGCACTAGATTCTCCTTCTGTTTTGAGTAAGCTTGCGACACCTAAACCTGCTACTGCTATGAATTCTGATATGTCGCATGTTATTGATGATGCCACTTCTGCTATGCATGATACTTATGATGAAACTACTTCTGTGCGTGATACTACTTTGCCATTAGGTGAATTTCTTGATGAACAACTTGCTAGGGCTAGAGAGAATGAAATTATTGAAGATGCTATTATTGATGATAGTGATGATGAAAGTTCTCCCAATGATTATGAATTGCCTATTGTTCCTGAGGGTTATGTTATGGAAGAGGAAGCTGCTAGAGCTATCTTTGCTTGTACAGATAGATATGATCTTAAAATGTTATTAGCTAAATGGAAGCAGTAATCTCTTATTGCTAGAATGAAACATGGCCCTGCTTTTGCTACTTCACCTATCTGTGTTACTGATAAGGATTATGAATTCTCTGTTGATCCTGAGATTATTACTTTAGTTGAATCTGATCCTTTTTATGGCCTTGAATTTGAAACTGTTGTGGCACATCTTACCAAGTTGAATGATATAGCCACCATGTTTACTAATGATGATAAGTCTCGCTATTATTATATCCTTAAGATATTACCGTTCTCATTAAAGGGTGATGCTATGACTTGGTTTAACCCTCTTGCTCCTGGTTGTGTGCATAGTCCCCAGGATATGATTTATTACTTCTCTGCTAAATATTTCCCTGCTCATAAGAAACAAGCTGCCTTGCGGAAATATATAATTTTGTGCAAATCAAAGAAGAGAGTCTCCCACAAGCTTGGGGGAGGCTTCTCCGATTACTTAATGCTTCACCTGATCATCCTCTTAAGAAAAATGAAATACTTTATATCTTTTATAATGGACTAACTGATGCTTCCAAGGACTACTTGGATAGTTGTGATGGTTGTGTTTTTAGGGAAAGAACAGTCGATGAAGCTGAATTACTATTGAATAATATGTTGACTAATGAAAATAATTGGACTCTTCCTGAGCCAATTCCTAAGGCAATTCCTGAACCAATTGAGCCAACTCCTGAGCCTATTCCTAAACCCACTCCAAAGAAGAGAGGTGTTTTATTTCTCAGTCCTGAAGATATGCAAGAGGCAAAGAAATCAATGAAAGAAAAAGGTATTAGAGCTGAAGATGTTAAGAATTTACCACCTATTGAAGAAATACATGGTCTTAACATACCGCCTGTTGAAGAACCACATTGTCTTGATAACCCGACACAGGTAGTAAAGGTAAATTCTCTCTATAGATATGATAAAGTTGAAATCCCCTCTACTAAATTTCATAGCCCATGCTTAGATGAATTTGATGACTTTATGGCTAGACAAGAAAGTTTTAATGCTTACGTTCGTAGAATATTAAAGAATAATGCTTTCGAGATAGGACGCGTGAGTGATTATATGGCTAGAGTTAAAGCTAAACTTAAACTCATTAGCAAATATGCTTATATGGTTGCCACTCAAGCTGAGCAAGTACTTAAAGCTCAAAATGATTTGCTTGATGAATTAGATAATAAAAATGACTTTGCTGTTAGAGTGGCTACTAGAACTGGTAGAATGACTCAGGAACCTTTGTATCCTGAAGGCCACCCTAAGAGAATCGAGCAAGATTCTCAAAGAAATAATTTAGAGGCACCTAGTTCTTCTAAAAAGAAGAAAAATAAAAACGATAGGACTTTGCATGCTTCTAGTGAACCTTCTGTAGACACAGTTGAGAATCCCAATGATACTTCTATCTCTGATGCTGAAATACAATCAGGTGATGAACATGAACCTAGTGATAATGTTAATGATAATGTGCATGTTGATGCTCAACCTAGCAAAAACAATGAAGTAGAGATTCAACCTGCTGTTGATCTTGATAACCCACAATCAAATAATCAACGTTATGATAAGAGAGCTTTTGTTGCTAAGAAGCACGGTAGAGAAAGAGAACCATGGGTTCAGAAACCCATGCCCTTTCCTCCTAAACCATCCACGACAAAGGATGATGAGGATTTTGAGCGCTTTGCTGAAATGATTAGACCTATCTTCTTACGTATGCGCTTAACTGATATGCTTAAAGTAAATCCTTATGCTAAGTATATGAAGGATATCATTACAAATAAAAGAAAGATACCGGAAGCTGAAATTTCCAGCATGCTTGCTAATTACACTTTTAAGGGTGGAATACCAAAGAAACTTGCAGACCCCGGGGTACCAGCCATACCATGCTCCATTAAAAGAAATTATATATGGTAGAACTGCTTTATGTGATCTTGGAGCCGGTGTTAGTGTTATGCATCTCTCTTTATATCGTAGACTTGAATTGAATAAGTTGACACCTACTGAAATATACCTGCAAATGGCTGATAAATCAACTGCTATACCTGTCGGTATTTGTGAGGATGTGGCTGTTATGGTTGCAAATGTCATTATCTCAACGGACTTTGTTATTCTTGATATTCCCGAGGACGATAGTATGTCGATTATCCTTGGTAGACCCTTTTTGAATACTGCAGGGGCTGTTATTGATTGCAACAAAGGCAATGTCACTTTTCATGTTAATGGTAATGAGCATACGATACACTTTCTGAGGGAACAATCTCAAGTTCATAGCATCAATTCTATTAGAAAAGTTCCAACTATCATTATTGCAGGTTTTGAATTTCCTCTCCCTACTGTCAAGAAAAAGTATGATATTCTTATTATTGGGGATGTTCATATCCCCGTTGAGGTAACTTAGTGTTATTCGAAATTTCTCCGGTTCTGTGTTATTCGAATGAGTTTGTTAACAAGACTTGATCCACCTTGTTAGTGGATTCATTTTGATGATCATGAGATGGATGAAACTAGAAGGCACAACCTTCTATACCCTCTTTTTACTTTCTGTTATTTAGAATAAATAAAGCAAAAATATTTTTTTCCGTCTGTTTTCTGAATTATTCGTGCAATAAAAAATATCTCAAAAATAAAAGTGCTTCAAATGCCCTGCAAATTTAGTATGATTTTTATGGAATATTTGAGGATTTTAGGCACTGAAATCACTGCAGGAGGGGCAAGCACCAGGCCACGAGAGTGCAGGGCGCGCCCACCCCCTGGGCGTGCCCCCCCCCCGTCTCATGGGCCCCTGGTGGCCCCCCTCCACTTATGCCAGCACCCACACACTCCATCTTCTTCCAAATAAAATCTCCATCCAGCTCAAGCACGAGTTCTAGCTCATTTTGTTGCGATTTTCGATCTCCTTGCTCAAAGCTCCATTCACAAAACTGCTTTGGGAGATTGTTGCTTGGTATGTGACTCCTCCATTGGTCCAATTAGTTTTTGTTCTAGTGCTTTATTCATTGCAAATTTTTGCTGCATAGGTGACCATGTTCTTGAGCTTGCATGTTAAATTTATGAGGTCCAAAGTAATTCTAATGCATGATATAGGCTCTAGGCACTTGTAGGAGTAGTTGCTACCAATCTTGTTTAGTTTTATTCACTTTTATTTTGAAGTTACTAAAATTTCAAAAAAAAAATAGAAAAATAATTATGTCTAGGAGAATGTACCAAGGTGGTTCCTCGGTAAAGAAAGGACCCAGGATTGCTATACGTGAGCAAGACATTGAATTACCGAGGGACGCAGATGTACGAGCTTGTGAGTGGCCATCCGACGATTTTATGGTCAAAGCAGGCTTTAAGGAGGAATTTGACGCGTATGTGCGTAATGTTGATCTGGAGGACTTCTTACAAGATAAGTGTCCTCAGTACTATCAATTGACTAATTCCTTTGTGCAAAGGTTTAAATATAATTGTACACATAATTCTCCTAGTGTCCTATTCGATATCTATGATACATCTTATACCATGGACTTAGAGGATTTTACAACTGCTTGCAAACTTCCGCAGTGGGGCAATATTAATGATCCCCACAAATCTGAATTTAGAGATTTCCTTGCTAGTATTACTATGGTAGAATCTAGGGATATTGCACAAGCTACCATAGGGAGCATTCATTTTCCTGCTATACATTATTTTGCTCTCTTCATTGGTAGATGCATTAACGGTAACGATGAAGCATGTCATATGTGTGTCCCTGATCTTTGTGTCCTCAAGAGTGCTGTGTTAGGTTATAAAGATTATAACTTGGGGGAAATAGTTGCACGTAGGTTGCATAATAATGGTAGAGCTAGAGATTTATTTGGAGGAATTTATGCGACCCGTGTGGCAAATTATATTGGTATAGCCCCATGAGAGGGGGATATGATGTTACCTCCTTCTTATTTAGATTATGACGCTATGGTCCAACATCATTTTCTTAAGAGGAATGAACAATTCCTCCAGTATCGACTAATCTATGATAGACGCAACGTTGTCCATGTTACTCTTCCTGCTCCTCTCCTTTTTGATTACCAGGCAAAAGGAAGATATGTTGTTACCAGGGAGGAAGCAGCTGAACACGAGGGGAGAGCAGAGGCGGCTCGCCAACATGCCGCAGCTCAGGAGGCATTGCTGCTGCGTCTCAGTACGACCCTAGTTACATCTACGGATATCAGTCAGGCTACCCTTGGCATTAGCCAACTTACGCCAAAATCCTAAGCTTGGGGGAGTACGTATTTCTCACCAACTTTACATTCATGTTCACGCACTATTCTTGTTGTCGGTGCTCATACTTTTTCATTGTAGTATCCATGCTAGTTTAATTTTCTTTTTCTAGCCTTCTTCTTGTGTGTTTGATAAACCTTGAGAAAAAACAAAAAAAATTAGTTCGTTTAATTTCCATGCTTGTAGTAGAAATTAAAATGAAAACCCAAAAAGATTTATCGTTCTTCTTCTTACTTGTTCGGAGCTTTCCCGTGTTAATAGTTTTATTTTCTCGTCTTTCCTTTTGGGGTCGAGAGTAGAAGACCATATAGAAAATGTTTAGTGGCTCTCATATGCATGATTGTTTATTTAATTAGAGCCCATATTACTTGTCTTCTCTCTTGAGTTGAATGCTTGCAGATTCCATCTTAGTCCAATGCACATGCACTATTATTATTATACACATCGTTTGGTCGTGCAAGTGAAAGGCAATAATGATGATATATGATGGACTGATTGAGATGAGAGAAGCTGGTATGTACTCGACCTCTCTTGTTTTTGTAAATATGATGAGTTCATCATTCCTGGTTCAGCTTATTATGAAGTAAACATATTTGCAATGACATTTAGAGATTATAGTTGCTTGTGCCATGCTTGATTAGCTATGAGTTATAATGGTTTACCTTGCGTGCCAACATGCTATTAGAATGATTATGATGTGGTATGATGGGATGGTATCCTCCTTTGAATGAATTGAGTGACTCGACTTAGCACATGTTCACGCATATAGTTGAAACAAATCAACATAGCCTTCATGATATTTATGTTCATGGTAGATTATATCCTACTCATGTTTGTACTCGGAGTGAATTAATTTTAATGCATGTTTATGACTATTGTTGCTCTCTCAGTTGGTCGCTTCCCAGTCTTTTTCTAGCCTTCATTTGTACTAAGCGGGAATACTGCTTGTGCATCCAAACTCCTTAAACCCCAAAGTTGTTCCATATGAGTCCACCATACCTTCCTATATACGGTATCTACCTGCCGTTCCAAGTAAATTTGTATGTGCCAAACTCCAAACCTTCAAATGAAATTCTGTTTTGTATGCTCGAGCAGCTCATGTTTCAACTAGGGCTGCCTATATCTTCCATGCTAGGTGGGTTATTCTCAAGATGAGTGGACTCCGCTCCTCATTCACGAGAAAGGGCCGGTAACCGGGATGCCCAGTCCCCTGATCCAAAAAGATCAAAGCAAATCAAAATAATTAAACAAAACTCCCCCAGGGCTATTGTTAGTAGGAGGCACTCGTTGTTTCGAGCAAGTCATGGATTGAAGAGTGTTGGTGGTTGGGGGAGTATAAACCTTTACCATTCTATTTAGGAACTGCCTATAATGCATGTAGTATGGAAGATACAACCATCTCATAGTTGTTGTGTTGACAGCGAAAGTATGCCGCTCAAAATGTTATTCAATCTCTGTTTTAAAATCGAGCTCTCGCACCTCTACAAATCCCTGCTTCCCTCTGCGAAGGGCCTATCTATTTACTTTTATGTTGAGTCATCACCTACTTATTAAAAAGCACCCACTGGAGAGCACACTGTCATTTGCATTCATTATTATTAATTTATATTGGGTATGACTTGACTGGATCTCTTTTACCATGAATTACAATGTCTAGTTAGTCCTTGATCTTTAAAGGTGCTCTGCATTTATGTTTTGCGGTCTCAGAAAGGGCTAGCGAGATACCATTTTGTTATATCATGTTATGATTGTTTTGAGAAAGTGTTTTCATCCGAGTTTTCTTATTATGGCTCGCTAGCTGATTATGCTATTGATATGGGTAATTGTGAGACCTAGGTGTTATTGTGAGTATGGTTAGTTAATAATATTTGCTGAAACCTGAATGCTGGCTTTGCATGTTTACAACAACAAGAGCAAACAGAGTTTGTAAAAGCTTTTCTTTATCACTTTTAGTTTATCAAATGAATTGCTTGAGGACAAGAAAAGGTTTAAGCTTGGGGGAGTTGATACGTCTCCAATGTATCTACTTTTCCAAACACTTTTGCCCTTGTTTTGGACTCTAACTTGCATGATTTGAATGAAACTAACCAGGACTGACGCTGTTTTCAGCAGAACTGCCATGATGTTGTTTTATGTGTAGAAAACATAAGGTCTCAGAATGTCCAGAAAATCCACAGAGGCACTTTTTGGAAAATATAAAAAATACTGGCGAAAGAATCAAGACCAGGGGGCCCACACCTGTCCACGAGGGTGGGGGGTGCGCCCACCCCCCCTGGGCTCGCCCCCCTGTCTCGTAGGACCCCTGAGGCTCCGCCGCCCTCAACTCCAACTCTATATATTCCGTTTCATGGAGAAAAAAATCAGAGAAAAAGTTTCATCGCGTTGTACGATACGGAGCCGCCGCCAAGCCCTAATATCTCTCGGGAGGGCTGATTAGGAGTCCGTTCGGGTCTCCGGAGAGGGGGATTCGTCACCGTCGTCATCATCAACCATCCTCCATCACCAATTTCATGATGCTCACCGCCGTGCGTGAGTAATTCCATCGTAGGCTTGCTGGACGGTGATGGGTTGGATGTGATTTACCATGTAATCAAATTAGTTTTTTTAGGGTTTGATCCCTAGTATCCACTATGTTGTGAGATTGATGTTGCTATGACTTTGCTATGCTTAATGCTTGTGACTAGGGCCCGAGTGCCATGATTTCAGATCTGAACCTATTATGTTTTCATGAATATATGTGTGTTCTTGATCCTATCTTGCAAGTCTATAGTCACCTATTATGTGTTATGATCCGACAACCCCGAAGTGACAATAATCGGGATCCTTCTTGGTGATGACCGTAGTTTGAGGAGTTCATGTATTCGGTATGTGCTAATGCTTTGTTCTGGTTCTCTATTAAAAGGAGGCCTTAATATCCCTTCGTTTCCGCTAGGACCCCGCTGCCACGGGAGGGTAGGACAAAAGATGGCATGCAAGTTCTTCTCCATAAGCACGTATGACTATTTACGGAATACATGCCTACATTACATTGATGAACTCGAGCTAGTTCTGTGTCACCCTATGTTATACTCCCTCCGTCCGAAAATACTTGTCATCAAAATGGATAAAAAGAGATTTATCTATAACTAAAATACATCTAGATACATCCCCTTTTATCCATTTTGATGACAACTATTTCCGGACGGAGGGAGTAGCTATTACATGAGGAATCGCATCCGACATAATTATCCACCACTGATCCATTGCCTACGAGATTTTCACATATTATTCTTCGCTTATTTACTTTTCCGTTGCTACTGTTACAATCACTACAAAACCCAAAAATATTACTTTTGCCACTGTTACCTTTATT
This sequence comes from Triticum aestivum, assembly GCF_018294505.1. NCBI lineage: Eukaryota > Viridiplantae > Streptophyta > Magnoliopsida > Poales > Poaceae > Triticum > Triticum aestivum. The sequence goes on along the minus strand of NC_057801.1, from coordinate 111,848,723 downwards.
ATCATAGTACTTTGCTACTAAATACTTTGCTGCAGATACTAAGTTATCCAGGTGTGGTTGAATTGACAACTCAACTGCTAATACTCAATAATATTCTTTGGCTCCCCTTGTGTCGAATCAATAAATTTGGGTTGAATACTTTACCCTCGAAAGCTGTTGCGATCCCCTACACTTGTGGGTTATCACATACCAACCCATAGCCTTAGAGCATGTTGGATACTCCGGCAAGTGGCCAAGAGCGGCGAGGATCTCCTCAACAAAAATACCGTAGAACAACAACCCATGGAAGACGACGACCTCAGAGTATTGACAGTCTTCGAGACTTTCACCTCTAATAATAGGCGTAAATGCGCACTCCGCGGCCTTGCTAAAGTCTGCCAAGTCGCAGCAATAAACTGCTGGAATGACACGACCATAACGTTTAATGCCTGTGAGGAACCAAAATTCAAGATAGTCCGGGAACCTTCCGCCTTTGTCCTCAGTCCGATCATGGACGGCTTTCGTCTTACCAAAGTGCTCATGGACAGCGGCAGCGGACTAAACCTCATTTACAAGGAAACTCTCAATAAAATTGAAATAGACAGGAGCCGCATTGAGCAAAGTAGCACGACCTTCCGAGGAATTATTCCCAGTCGGGAGGCACGATGCACGGGAAAAATCACACACGATGTGGTATTCGGCACGCCGGAGAACTATCAGTCCGAAGAGATAACCTTCCAAGTGGCCCTTTCAACAGTGGATATCACACCTTATTAGGGCGAGATGCATTTGCACGCTTCCAAGCTATACCTCATTACGGGGACATGAAGCTCAAGATGCCCGAGCCCAATGGTATTGTCACTCTCACCAGTGATCCGGACATGGCACTCTACGCCGAAAACAAAAACATAGCCTTGGCCCTCGAGGCATTGTTCGAAGCCCTTGCGGCCGAAGAGTTAACCGCACTATGTTCCATGGTGGATAGGGACGACGTGATCCTGGACAAGCGGCCCAAATCCACCTCCTTTAAACCAGCAGATGAAATAGTCAAATTTCAAGTTCACCCGATGGACCCCAAGAAGACAGCATCCATCGGAGCACAGCTGGACCCAATGGTTGACGCTGCACTGCGAGCGTTCCTACGTGAAAACTGGGACATATTTGCCTGGCACCCTTCCAATATGCCAGGGATCCCACGTAGGCTGGCCGAACATAGCCTAAACATACTGAAGGGATACAAACTGGTCAAGCAAACACTGCGGTGCTTTTCCGAACCCAAACGACAAGCCATGGGGGAGGAGCTAGCCAAGTTACTCGAGGCCGGATTCATCAGAAAAATAAAACACCCGGACTGGCTAGCAAACCTGGTGATGGTACCAAAGAAGGATAAATCATGGCGCCTATGTGTCGACTTCAAAGACCTCAACAAGGCCTGCCCTAAGGATCCCTTCCCCCTCCCCCGCATCGATCAGATTATCGATGCTACTGCAGGACACGACTCACTGTGTTTCCTCAACGCATACTCCGGATACCATCAAATCAAGATGAAGGAGTCCGATCAAGCTGCAACAACATTTATTACCCCATACGGGCCGTTATGCTTCAACACTATGCCCTTTGGACTCAAAAATGCTGGCGCCACCTATCAACGCATGATTCAAACATGCCTGGAGAAACAGATCGGCAAGACAGTTGAAGCATATGTAGATGACATCATCATCAAAACCAGGCATGTCGAGTTGTTAATAGACGATCTGCGTGTCAAATTCGGCAACCTCCACACGTATGACATCAAGCTCAATCTGGAAAGTGTGTTTTTGGCATTCCCGCTGGAAAACTGCTGGGCTTCATCGTTTCCAATAGAGGAATTGAGGCGAACCCAGCAAAAATCCAAGAAATCCCCAACTCTCTCCGAGGGTCCTTGAGTTGCTTAGGATTTCGAGGATCTCAGAGCAGAAATGCAATAAAATATGATATGAATGGATGACCTATGTATAAAATTCCAAATTGAAAATTTGGGATGTTACAAACCTACCCCCTTCAGATGAATCTCGCCCTCGAGATTCGAGTTGGTCAGAAAATAGGTGCGGGTGGTCCTTGCGATGATCATCCTCTTGTTCCCAGGTGGCTTCATCCTCGGTATGGTGTCTCCACTGAACTTTGCAAAATTTGATAACCTTGCTGCGAGTGACTCGGCTGGCAAACTCAAGAATCTTAACTGGCTTCTCCTCATAAGTCAAATCATTGTCCAACTGAATTGCCTCCAAGGGTACTGTATCTCTTAACGGTATATCGGCCATCTCAGCATGACACTTCTTCAGCTATGAGACGTGGAACACATCATGAACTCCTGACAATCCTTCAGGTAATTCCAACTTGTAGGCAACTTCTCCCATCCTTTCCAAAACATGATAAGGTCCTACAAACCTCGGGGCTAATTTTCCCTTAACTCCGAAACGTTTCACTCCTTGCAAGGGTGATACTCACAGATATGCTCTATCTCCAATTTCATAAGTTACCTCCTTCCGTTTTGAGTCTGCATAACTTTTCTGCCTGGACTGAGCGATCTTCAGTCTATCCCTAATCAACTTAACCTTCTCCTTAGACACTTTGATCAAGTCTGGGCCAAACAGCTATCGGTCTCCTACCTCATCCCACATCAATGGGGTTCTGCATCTATGTCCATACAAAGCTTCGAACGGTGCCATCTTCAAACTGGCTTGGTAGCTATTGTTGTATGAGAATTCCGCGTAGCGCAAATTGTCATCCCAACTAGACCCATAGTCTAGCGCACAGGCTCTCAACATATCTTCTAGTATCTGGTTGACTCTCTCGGTCTGTCCATCTGTCTGCAGGTGGAATGTTGTACTGAACTCCAATCTTGTACCCAAAGTTTTGTGTAACTGATGCCAAAACTTTGAAGTAAACTGCGTCCATCTATCTGATACGATGCTCCTCGGAACTCCATCCAAACATATGATCCTGGACATATATATCTTGGCCAACTTTGCACTTGTATAAGTGGTTTTCACCGAGATAAAATGAGCCTCTTTAGTCAAGCAATCCACTACTACCCATATTGAGTCATATCCTGCCTTTGTTCTTGGTAGTCCGGTGATAAAGTGCATGCCAAGTTTATCCCACTTCCATTCGGGTATCGGCATAGGCTGTAACAGTCCTGCTAGCTTCTGGTGCTCTGCCTTCACTCTTTGACATACATCACATACGGCTACATACTCAGCGATATGCTTCTTCATACCAGTCCACCAGAAACGTTCCTTCAAATCTAGATACATCTTGGTGTTTCCGGGGTGTATCGAGTATGGTGAGTCATGAGCCTCCTGAAGTATTAACTTCCTAATATCTGGGTTATTGGGCACATTAACTCGGTCCTCAAACCATAAGGGATCGTGCTCATCCTCGCGAAAACCTTTGGCCTTTCCTTCGCTCATTTTCTCCTTTATCTCGGAAATCTCTTTATCCTCCTTCTGAGCTTCTCGAATTTTGTTTAACAAGGTCGACTGAACCTCCATTGTTGCAATGAGACCTCGTGGAACAATTTCCAATCATAGTTCCATGATATCCTCAGCTAGCTCCTTTGGCAATCCCTTACTTTCAAGGATATTAGCATAACTCTTCCGACTCAAAGCGTCTGCTACAACATTGGCCTTCTCTGGATGATAGTGTAGCTTCATATCATAATCCTTTATAAGTTCCAACCATCTTCTCTGTCTAAGGTTCAGCTCCTTTTGGGTGAAAATATACTTCAAACTCTTATGATCCGTGTACACATCACAACGGTTTCCAATGAGGTAATGTCTCCAAGTCTTTAATGCATGCACTATGGCTGCTAACTCCAAATCATGCCTGGCATAGTTCAACTCATGGGGCTTCAGTTGTCGTGAGGCATACGAAACAACTTTTCCGTCCTGCGTAAGCACACATCCAAGTCCCAAGCGTGAGGCGTCACAATACACTTGAAACTCCTTATGTATATCTAGCAATGTTAGCACTGGGGCTGTAGTCAAACGTTTCTTCAACTCCTGGAAACTTGCCTCGCAATCTTCTGTCCATTTAAACTTAGTATCCTTCTTCAATAGTTCAGTCATTGGCTTTGCCAGCTTGGAAAAATTCTCAATGAATCTTCGATAATATCCCGCGAGTCCAAGGAAACTGCGGATCTCGCTAACTGAAGTGGGTGCCAACCATTCAGTGACCGACTGAACCTTGCTGGGGTCTACTGCTATACCTTCTCCTGATATAACATGCCCAAGAAATCCAACCTCCTTCAACCAAAATTCGCACTTGCTGAACTTGGCGTATAACTGGTGTTCCCTGAGTTTCTCGAGAACTAATCGCAAATGCTCCTTGTGCTCCTCTTCATTCTTCGAGTATACCATAATATCATCTATAAACACCACAACGAATTTGTCCAAATACTCCATGAACACTTTGTTCATCATACTCATGAAATAGGCAGGGGCGTTTGTCGGTCCAAACGACATGACCGTATACTCATATAATCCATACCGTGTGGTGAAGGCTGTCTTTGGTATATCCTTCTCTCGGATCTTCAACTGATGGTTACCTGATCGTAGATCGATCTTAGAAAACACCTTAGCTCCCTGCAGCTGATCAAACAGATCATTGATCATTGGTAGTGGATATTTGTTCTTAATTGTTACTTCATTCAAGGCTCGGTAATCAACAACCATCCTCAGGGATTTATCCTTCTTCTCGACCAAGAGTACTGGAGCTCCCCAAGGTGATGAACTCCTTCGAATATATCCTTTCTCCAAAAACTCCTTAATCTGCTTCTTGATTTCCTCCAGATCATTTGCGGGCATCCGATAGGGTCTCTTGGATATTGGCCATGTACCTAGCAATAGCTCTATCAAAAACTCAATGTCTCGGTCCGGTGGCATGCCTGGTAACTCTTCTGGAAAAACATCCGCGAAATCCTTTACTACACGCACTTCCTCCTGCACAACTCCTGTGAGGGCATTCACTTGGGTCCTCCTAGGAACATGCCTAGATACGTACTTAATCCTTTTTCCCTCCGGGGTGGTGAGATAAATTGACTTACTAGCGCAGTCAATACTTCCTCCATACCTTGACATCCAGTCCATACCTAATATCACATCCAATCCTTGTGATTCCAAAATAATTAGGTCAGACGGAAAAACATGCGTCCCAATGGTTAGGGGTATCTGGTTGCACCATCGGCTAGCCGTATATTCTGCTCCAGGCGAGCTCACTAGAATAGGGGTCCTCAGAGTTTGGGTTGGTATTTGAAACTTTTCCACGAATCCCCTTGATATGTATGAATGCGATGCACCAGTATCAAAAAGAATAAGAGCGGTAAATGACTTAACCAAAAACTTACCTATTACCGCGTCCGGCTGTTCTTCAACCTCCTCCACGTTAACGTGGTTCACTTGTCATTTGTTGAATGGATTAGGCTTCTTTCCAGCGCTCTCGTTTCCGTTTCCATTCCTTCCTTCGGGACAATCATTGGCATAGTGCCCTGTCTTCCCGCACTTAAAACAAGTAACTTGACTTAGGTCTCTCTTGGCGGGTGTGGCTGGATTGGAGCGATTATTGTTAGCTCCGTTCCCATTTCCATTCTTAGCGCCATTGTGATTATGCGATCCTCCTCCAGTGTGGTTATGACCTCCATGGTTATGAACGAGTCCTCCCGAATTCGGGGTTGAGTGAGGCTTCTGCTGAGCTCCTGAATTATACTTCCCTTGTCCATACTTCCTCTTACGGCTCTCAATCTGTTGCTGCTTCCCTTCAATCATAAGAGCTTTATCTACCAACTCCTGGTAGTTGTTGAAGGTTTCCACCATCAACTGCATGCTCATGTCATCATTCAACCCTTCCATCAACTTTTCCTGCTTTGCGGCATCTGTGGCCACATCATCAGGGGCATAGCGTGATAACTTGATAAAATCATCCACATACTGGCGAACAGTACGATTCCCCTGGCGCAAGTTGTGAAAGTCCAGCTTCTTCATCTGCATAGCTCCAGTGGAAACATGGGCAGTACGAAAAGCCTACTGAAACTGAGCCCATGTGACAGTGTCGACAGGATAGGTGGTTGTGAAATTTTCCCACCATGCTGCTGCAGGTCCATCCAATTGGTGTGCGGCAAAATGCACCTTCTCCGCATCTGTGCACCCTGCAGTGGTTAATTCCCTTCCGATACGGCGTAGCCAATCATCTGCAACTATTGGCTCGGTGCTACTGGAGAACCCCGGCGATTGTAACCTTAGGAAACGGGCTAGATTGTCCACTGGTGGCGGGTTGTTGTTGTTGTTGTTGTTGTTGTTGTTGTTGTTGTTGTTGTTGTTGCCCTGGTTCTGAACTAGCAGTTGCATCAAAGCATTCTGCTGCTGGATCAATTGGGTGAGTTCCGGTGGGAAAGCAAAACCGGTGTCACGTCTCGGAGGCATCTGATGGGTTTACATGGAAGAGATTAGAATAGAGAAAAAGGTCTAGTGAGGAAGCACTACCCATATGCACATGAGGCAAACACAATCGTTTCACTCAATCAATCAAGCAAGGGCATACATCGATCTAGTACTATCGCAAAAGTGCTCAACTATAATTAGTTACATGGGGGGAAATACTACTATGATATGGTGGTCATCTAGAAATTTTGATCGGTGGAAGATTCCGTGATGTCTGCTCCAGCTTCGTCTTTATAGTCATCATCACTAGGATCAGAATCAGTGTCGTTGATGATGATGTAGTTGTCCGGGCAAGTGGGGTCGTCATCTTCGTCTCCTGGTGCTGGTCCTCCCATGAATATCCCGATCTTATTTACTAAATCGTCGTTCTTCTCCAATAGTGTCTTGGTTTCCTCCTCATATCCATCGCGTGTGAACTTGAGTTCTTCCTCCAGCTCGATGATCCTAGTTTTTGCCTTCTTCAATTCCATCATGTCGGCGCACATCTGGTTCTCCTAGCATCGAATGTGTTGGTTTAGCTCCTGGATAAAAGCTACGACGGATCTATCCTTCCTGGTGCTGATCATCTCCCATTGCTCATCTCGGTGCCCACATATTTGATAGGTTGTGTCCTTGAGTTCCCTGTTGTACGCTTCTCCAATGCGTCCCATGGTAATGTGGGCTGCCATGCTCTTGCCTAAACTCCAGGTTGGGGTATCGAAGGAAAATTCTATGGGTTTAGAAGTTGGAGAGAACATCCTTCCTGGAACTTGTACTTGAATCATCCAGTGCTCCTCTTCTGGTAAGGTGGTGTTGTATGTCCCGGTGAAACTTGGTATTCCAATGTTCAAGTACTTAGTGACTTCCTTCAAGTGGCGTCCAAAAGGTGTATCCTCATCCGGTTGCGCGAACTTGTTCTTCTTCTCCGCCATCCTAAAGAGTGGAAAAGAAGAGGGGTCGGAAATCAGTAGAGAAGAGTGACCTATGGTTTATCTTAGTGGTCGTGTCCTACACTCAGCGTGTGCTCTGATACCATCTTGTAGCGACCCGACCTCAAACGGTTAAGTCTCTGTGCCTCAGTGTCATCCCTGGATCAGTAATGCTGACATGCACGAAGGATTTATAACAGAGTAGCAATCACACATTTATTACATCGAATATTTCAAAAGAGAACTTATTACAATAATATGGCTTAAGGCCATCTAATGCGATAACAGCGGAAGGCTTGGAAGATAAAGCGAGTCCATCAACTCCAACGGCATAGCTGAGCTGCACGGCAACGATCTAATGAACCTTACTACTCGTCTGAAAAGTCTGCAACATAATACGTTGCAGCCCGAAAATGGGTCAGCACATGGAATATGCTGGCAATATAACACAGTAGAGCAAGAACAGAATAAATGCTATCACTACATGCATATATGGCTGGTGGAAAGCTCTATGGTTATGGTTTTGCAGAAAGCAAATTTTTCCCTACAACAAAGGAATAAATTTTTATTTAACTATCATGGTGGTTGAAAAATTGAGAAGGTATAACCCCAACTCAATCCCAAATTAAAGTAATTAACAACCCAACAATATTAATTAAGAGTGATGAGATACATGTGATAACTCAAGTACTAGATACTCAAATTGTCCATAACCGGGGACACGGCTAACCATGATTAGTTTGTACACTCTGCAGAGGTTTGCGCACTTTTCCCCACAAGACTCGATCGCCTCCGTTGGATTTTCTCGCACTACATGGTGTTTGAGAAACGGATGACCGAGACATAGTCTTTCAGAAACATTAATACACTTTACTCCGGGTAGACCATACCAAACCTAAAAAACCCACTACCTGCTGATCTACCTCTTCAAGAGCTTCACGTAACTTACTCAATTATGCTAGAGCCCATAATAGCTTGTGGCTGCACACGGAAGTTTCTAGCATGAATAATCTCAGTTCCCTTTGAGCCTGGGTGGCGGTCCATAGGAAGATCACACGGATACCCCAGGATTTCCAAAAAAACAGACAACACCAGGTTCCCCAGGTGCCTCAATCCACCTAGATGTGTATTAAAGTTGCCACCTTAAGTAAACCATTAATTAACAATCTCACATCTGTCATGGATACACTCAAACCCAATCCACGTCTACGAGCATAGCATGGCGATATAAGCAATGTGTAGAAGTAACTCCCAAGGGTTTGATAATAAACAGGGCAATAGGTTCTAACTCAGCCACTACTTCCCAACCCACAAGTTAAAGACATCCTAATCATGCAATGTTTGAGGATTGAACTAATGCAACGAAAACTGGGTATGGAAAGAGTATGATCAATGTGTTACTTGCCTTGCTAACGATCCGTGTATCCTAGAGACTCGTAGTAACACGCTTCGCACTCTGGGAATTCTATCGCAAAAAAACAATAGCATACATAAGAAACTAGCAAAGAAGCACAAACAAAACTCCAAATAAAAGGGATTAACCAGAAAGTTCAACTTCAGAACTCTGGTTTGCAAGAAGAATCAAATCAAACGGAGCAACAAAACTCAAATGGCAAAAGAAACAAGATCCGTTTACTAATCTGGACTAGAGTCAAATTTTACAGTACCAAAACCTTGTTTAAGTTGATTAAACAGAAAGAGGGTCTCAAGACGAAAATCTAGGCGTTTGAATCACCTGATACCAACTAACGAGCGCGAAGAAAAACAGAATCTAAGATCAGATCAGAAATCGCTACTGAAAAATAATCGCGGATAAATCCGAAAAAGAAATCTGACGAACAGACTAACGAACGAACATTCGTTAGCTGTAACTAACAGAAGAAAACCGTTCATTTAAACGAACATACGGATGAACGTCCGCTAAATAAATGAACCGAGAAAACCGGCGAACCGAATCTTAAAAAAACGATCTAGGGTTTCTAAAAAACGAACGGTTTTTCTAAAAAAACGGCGGCGACGGATCAGCGCGGTACGTCGACGAGGTGGCTCCGGCGATGCAGGGTTGGGTGGCGGGGCGACGGCTCTCGGGGCAGCGGGGCTTGGCGGCGGCGGGCCGGCAAGCGGCGACGGCGCTCAGCTGCGGCGGCGGCGAGGCGCAGAGGCGGCGGCTGCGCTCGGCTCGGGGCGGCGGGGCTGGCGGTGGTGGCGGTTTGGGGCGGGGGTGGCGGCGTATATAAAGGGGGCGGGGCGGCAACTTGGAGGAGGGGCCAAGACGGCACCAGAGACGGAGTCCGGATCGGACTCCGGTTCGAGCGGCGGCAGGGCGGGCGCGCGCGCGCGGGAGGCGGCGGCTCCTGGGCCGGCCTGCTCGGCCGGGCCTTAGGCCCAGTCGGGCGGGGAAAGTTTTTTTTTTAAATCATTTCGCCGGCAGAAAATAAATCCTATATAAAATAAAATAAAAAGCTAAAAATGCCAAAATAAATTTTCACCGTCTAAATAAAATATTTAGAATGAGGTGAACATTTTCTTGGCCCTAAAATGCAATTTCAAAAACATGCATATTTTTCTAATGCAAATAAAAATCCGAATAAACTCAAATAAAAACAAATAAATGATTTTAACATTTTTCCTCCAATATTTCAATTGTTTTGGAGAAGTCATATTATCTCCTCTCGTATATTTTTTTATAAGAAATATTTTTTGGAGAGGAAATAATTAAAATCAAAAATCCTCGTTTCATTATTTGATAGGAAAAATCAAATATGAAAATCGAGAAATCCCCAACTCTCTCCCAGGGTCCTTGAGTTGCTTAGGATTTCGAGGATTTCAGAGCGGAAATGCAATAAAATATGATATGCATGGATGACCTATGTATAACATTCCAAATTGAAAATTTGGGATGTTACACACAAGTTGATCACCAAAACATACATCAAGTAGATCATGTGAATATCCCATTATCACCACAGATAAGCATGGCAAGACATACATCAAGAGTTCTCAAATCTGTAAAGACTCAATCCGACAAGACAACTTCAAGGGGAAAACTCAATTCATCACAAGATCCAACTATAATAGCAAAGCTCGCGATACATCAAGATCATATCACCTCAAGAACACGAGAGAGAGAGAGAGATCAAACACATAGCTACTGGTACATACCCTCAGCCCCAAGGTTGAACTACTCCCTCCTCCTCATGGAGAGCGTCGGGATGATGAAGATGGCTGATGAGGATACAGACCTGGGGTAGGGTCATAGGCCTGACCTATATGCCCTACCCAAGGTCACTGCCCTAGAAGATAAATGGACCAACAGACAACAGGAGAGCGTCAGTCGAACACGTCGAGTGCAATACACTCGACGACCACATCACTCGGAAGTCCTCCTCGCTACCGTCACTCGACCATATGAAGAGTCACTCAAACGTATCGAAGACCAAGAGTCAGAAGGACCCGCAACGGTTGGACGTTCACTCCTTAGTCTTTATAAGCATTAATAGTACTTAAGGCTGGCATTACTAGTAACGCCCCTTACTTTATGTACATTAAGCCCCTTGTAATGGAGGTGGGCAGGGGTCCTGGCGCACTCTATATAAGCCACCCCCTCTTCTGGGACAAGGGTTCGCACCCCCTGTAATATCACACATATAATCCAATCGACCGCCTCCGGGCACCGAGACATAGGGCTGTTACTTCCACCGCGAAGGGCCTGAACTCGTAAATCTCGTGTGTACACCTTCGCCATAGCTGACATCTTGCCTCTCCATACCTACCCCCCTTTCTACTGTCAGTCTTAGAACCACGACTGTGTGGGGCGGGTGTCTTAGCGATTTATTGGTGAAGTTGCAAGTTGTTCCGATCTTCATCATGGTTTCAGGCGGCGAGTTGGTTGAGGGCCACGAGATCCATACCGGCGTGCTCGTTTTCGTCGCCGACGACTCGGCATGGCTTCAGGAAGCTCCGCTCGACGTTGAGGCGCTCCCTGTCCGAGGGGTGACACACTTGTGTGCGTTCGCGACGTCCTTCTTCGGCAGTCGTCGACCCAGTATTAGTCGGCTCTGATGATATATTCCCACCCCGCTGTACACCGCCACAAGCGATCCGATCGATCGTGGCTTGTGCGGTGGGTGAAGCATGTGGTGGCTCAGCGTTCGGCCACCCATCAAGTCACGGCAATCGAGCCCGACGATACTCTCTACGGCCTGTTCGATCTATAGACTAGCTCCGCGGAGACTGCATCTGAGTGCGATAGCAGCGATCCTGCGGCTGAAGTCCTGATGGTCGATGGCCCGCGTGGCCCACCTGGCTTTCGCCGCGAGGATGGCGAAGATGCTGGCGGCGATCAATCACGGGTCCACGAGGAGTACCATCCCGAACCTCTTTATTTGCAGCAGAGAGAGGAAATTTGTCGCCGCAACATGGATGCACTCCACACGCCCATCGTTGGAGAAACTCCTGAGGCTCGGGCCTTGGAGGAGGCGTGCTTGGCTAATTTGGTTGAGCGGGTCCCTGAGTCCAGTCGATGGTACCTTTTCCCGCCTCCTCCTAAGGTATACTGTACTCCGATTCAGAACCTCACAGTTGTGGCCCGAATTGCAGAATCGGTCCAACCTTCCCAGTCCAAGGCTGGCCGAGGGTTGGAGCAGATCCGGGCCTTGCTCTGAGCAGCAGGAGAGCAGAATTCTGCAGTGTCTCAGTCGCAGAATAGGATCCACAGCGGATACAGTCCAGTCGGCCCATAGCCCAAGATCACCCCCGTGATGTGAAGACCGTGGGCAGTATGATCGTCAGTTCAACCACGACAATCGTCGTCGAGTGCCTACACCTCCTCCGAGGAGTGCGTCGTACGTGCCTCGGCAGAGCGATGAGCGCAGAGCTCTAGTCGACCCAAGAGAGTCGGGCTTCGATGCAAGATCCATTCTCGTCCAAGGCTTGGTCGACCGGAACAGGGTGCATAGAGAAGACCCTGCCAGAGATCGTCCGAGTGGCAGCAGATTGCATGTTTCAGGCCCAGAATGTTTTAGCAGAGCCATCAGAGCAGTAGTGATTCCTCCCAACTTCAGGTTGGCAACAGGGGTCAGTAAGTTCACTAGAGAATCCAAGCCTGAAACCTAGCTTGAAGATTACCGAGTGGCTGTGCAAATTGGAGGCGGAAATGATGAGATAGCAATGAAACATCTCCCTCTTATGTTGGAAGGGTCAGCCCGAGCGTGGTTAACTCAGTTGACTCCAGGCAGTATACACAGTTGGGAGGAGCTATCTCGGGTGTTCGTAAGAACCTTTGAGGTCACGTGCAAGCGGCCAGCAGGGTTGCCCGAGTAGCAGCATTGTGCGTAGAAGCCTAATGAGACTTTGAGGGAATTCATTCAGAGGTGGACCACTTTGCATCACACCATTGAGAATGTATCAGAGCATCAGGCGGTGTGTGCTTTCAAGGAAGGCGTCAAGTACCGAGAGTTGGTTCTGAAATTCGGTCGGACTGGGGACATGACTCTAACCCGGATGATGGAGATAGCCACCCGGTATGCTAACGGAGAAGAAGAGGATCGACTCCGTGGCGGGAAGAGTAAACCAGTCGGCCAAGAGGCCGGTGGAGGTAACTCCATTCGGAAACAGATCGACTACGTTTATCTCAAGTTGAAGATGCCTGGCCCCAAGGGTGTGATCGCAGTTACTGGCAATCGGCAAAAGGCGGAGGAATGCTTCCAGAAGGGTTCCAAAATTGCCGATGCGCAGATGGCAGCTGTTGAACTTCAAGAGTATCAGAAGAATGCAGATCCGAATGATTTGCTCCGAACCAAGAAGCCAGCCACCGATTCTGTATTTCAGTCGTCTGGTGAAACGAAGCCGATTCATATTCATCCGACCGATCCCAATGCCGCTCCGACTCATATATCAACAACACTCGACAGCAAATAGGAAGAAGCGCTCATCCAGTTCCTCCGTGAGAACTGGGACATCTTTGCATGGAAACCCTCTGACATGCCAGGTGTACCCAGAGGACTGGCTGAGCACCGTTTGCGTGTCAACCCCAAGGAAAAACCTGTCAATGAGCACCTTCGGCAGTCCGCCGTGTAGAAGAGGAAAGCGATTGGCGAAGAAGTGGCTCGACTGCTAGCAGCAGAGTTCATCCGAGAGATCTACCACTCCGAGTGGCTTGCTAATGTCGTCATGGTCCCCAAGAAGGACGATTCACTTCGTATGTGCATTGGTTTCAAGCATATCAATCGGGCCTGCCAAGATCACTTCCCTCTCCCCCGTATCGATCAGATTGTTGACTCGACTGCGGGGTGTGAGCGCTTGTCTTTTCTAGATGCATATTCCAGGTATCATCAGATCTGACTATATGGCCCCGATGAAATAAAAACAGCCTTCATCACCCCATTCGGGTGCTTTTTCTATGTTACCATGCCATTTGTTCTTAAAAATGCCGGAGCCACATTCATGAGAATGATCCAGAAGTGCCTGCTCACCCAAATCAGCCGGAATGTGGAGGCGTACATGGATGACATCATGGTCAAGTCTTGCAAAGGTTCCGACCTATTTACTGAACTCACAGAAACCTTTGCCAACCTAGGGAGGTACGATATCAAGCTTAATCCGTCAAAATGCACGTTCGGAGTTCCCGGAGGAAAGTTGCTCAGTTTTCTCGTTTCCGAACGAGGGATCGATGCCAATCCAGAAAAAGTTGATACCATCCTCCGAATGAAACGCCCTGTGCGAGTGCATGACATTCAGAAATTGACTGGTTGCTTGGCCTCCTTGAGTCGATTCATTTCTCATCTTGGTGAAAAGGCATTGCCTCTTTACTGTCTGATGAAGAAATCTAATAAGTTCGAGTGGACTAAGGAAGCTGATGCAGTGTTTGCACAACTCAAAACCCTGCTTTCCACCCATCCGGTGCTCGCTGCGCCAATCAGCAAAGAGCCTTTACTGCATTATATTGCAGCCACTAGACAAGCTGTCAGCACACTACTGACGGTCGAGCGGGTAGAGGAAGGAAAAGCTTACAAGGTTCAGTGCCCAGTTTATTATCTCTCTGAAGTTTTGACTCCATCCAAGCAATGATATCCTCATTATCAGAAGCTTGTCTACGGAATATACATGACCATGAAGAAGGTTGCACATTACTTCTCTGATCACTCTATTACGGTCGTCAGCGACGCACCGTTGTCTGAGATTCTGAATAACAGAGATGCAACTGCTCGAGTGGCAAAATGGGCGATTGAACTCCTTCCACTGGACATCAAGTTTGAGGCAAAGAAATCTATCAAGTCCCAAGCAATCGCGGATTTCCTTGCCGAGTGGATTGAGCAGCAACTACCGACTCAAGTTCACTCGAAACATTGGACTATGTTCTTCGATGGCTCCAAGATGCTAAATGGATCAGGTGCTGGGGTAGTATTGGTGTCCCCCCGTGGAGACAAGCTTAACTATGTTCTCTAGATTCATTTTGATTCCTCCAATAACGAGGCGGAATATGAAGCACTTTTATACGGGTTGCGTATGGCCATTTCACTCGGCGTCCGTTGCCTCATGGTATACGGCGACTCAGATTTGGTGGTTAATCAGGTGATGAAGGAATGGGATGTCAGAAGTCCAGCCATGACTGGCTATTGCAATGCTGTTAGGAAGCTGGAAAAGATGTTTAAAGGGTAGTAGCTTCACCATGTACCCCGATTGAAAAATCAAGCTGCAGATGAGTTGGCGAAGATAGGTTCAAAGAGAGAGGCCATTCCCCGCAATGTGTTCTTGGAACATATTCATTCACCTTCAGTTCAGGAGGATCCTTTCGCTGAAGAATTGCCACAGCCCAAGAGTGCCACGGATCTGACCGAAGTCGAAATCCCAGCCGTGGTCGACTTGATCATGGAGGTTTTGGTCATTGCTCCCAACTGGACAGTGCCGTACATTGTATACATTCTTAGGAAAGAAATTCCAGAGGATGTAGAAGAGGCTCGACAGATCGTCCGGCGATCTAAGGCCTTTACTGTGATAAAGGGGCAGTTGTTTAGAGAAAGTGCAACTGGAGTCTGCCAGAAGTGCATCACGCCAGAGGAAGGCCAAGTGATCCTCAATGATATTCACTCGGGAACCTGTGGTCACCACGCATCCTCTCGGACCATCGTGGCCAAAGCATACCGAGCCTGATTTTACTGGCCGCGGGCCAACGAGATGGCCAAGGAAATAGTGGACAAGTGTGAAGGCTGTCAGTTTTACTCCACCATGTCTCATAAACCTGCGTCAGCTCTAAAAACAATTCCACTCGTCTGGCCTTTTGCCGTCTGGGGACTGGACATGGTTGGACCTCTGAGGCCTGGCAGGAGTGGATTTACTCATGTGCTGGTGGCAGTCGACAAGTTCACCAAATGGATCGAAGCCAAGCCCATTAAAAACCTTGAAGCAAGTACAGTTGTGAGTTTCCTCAGAGAACTAATATTCAGATATGGCGTCCCACACAGCATTATCACGGATAACGGATCGAACTTCGGTTCTGAAGAATTCAAATCCTTTTGTGCCTCCCAAGGCACGAGAGTCGACTACGCTTCGGTCGCTCATCCTCAGTCGAATGGGCAGGCTGAGCGGGCAAATGGATTGATTCTCAAAGGAATGAAACCCGATTGATATGTGACCTGAAACATGCAGCAGGGGCTTGGGTCGACGAGCTCCCATCAGTAATTTGGGGATTGAGGACAACCCCTAACCGGTCGACTGGAAGGACTCCGTTCTTCTTAGTCTACGGAGCCGAAGCCGTGCTCCCTAGTGATTTGCTCCACAACACACATCGAGTCAAACTCTTCTCAGAGGAAGAAGCAGAGCAGGCTCGGCAAGATGCAGTCGATCTCCTAGAAGAAGAAAGAGAGATGGCTTTGATCCGGTCGACCATTTATCAGCAAGACTTGCGTCAATTTCATGCTAGGAATGTGAGAGGTCGGGCATTTCAAGAAGGAGACCTGGTTCTTCGAGTGGACCAGCAGAGACCTCACAAGCTCGCTCCTGCTTGGGAAGGCCCTTTCGTCGTCACCAAAGTGCTCCATAATGGAGCATACCTTCTCTTCAACGTCGAACATAAGAAAGATGAGCCACGCGCCTGGAATGCGGATTTGCTACACCCTTTTTACTCCTAAGTATTTAGGACTGATGGGATGTAATAAGAAGTACCCTTTTTGTTTGATTATCAAAAGACATGATTTTACAGTCTTCTGAACGATTGTTGTTCATTTTTTATGTTTTAAAAATCCTGCCGAGTGGTGAGTCTGTCTCCCATTCGGGGGCTTAGCCGTGAATCCGTTTCGCTTAAGCAATAAAATCCTGCCGAGTGGTGAGCCCGTCTCTCACTCGGGGGCTTAGCTGCGAATCTGTTTCGCCTAAGTAATATAAAAATCCTGCCGAGTGTTGAGCCTGCCTCTCACTCGGAGGCTTAGCTGCAGTCCAGTACTTTCCTAAGTAATAAAAAATTCCTGCCGAGTGGTGAGTCCGCATCTCACTCGGAGGCTTAGCTGCAGTCCAGTACTCGCCTAAATAATATAAAAATCCTGCCGAATGTTGAGCCTGCCTCTCATTCGGAGGCTTAGCTGCAGTCCAGTACTCACCTAAGTTTAAAAAATCCTACCAAGTGGTGAGCAATCCTCCCACTCGGGGGCTTAGCTGCAGCCCAGTGCTCGCCTAAGTTTGAAAAATCCTCCCGAGTGTTGAGCAATCCTCCTACTCGGGAGCTTAGCTGCAGTCCAGTACTCGCTTAAGTTTGAAAAATCCTACCAAGTGGTGAGCAATCCACCCACTCGGGGATTTACCTGCAGCCCAGCGCTCACCTAAGTTTGAAAAATCCTACCGAGTGGTGAGCAATCCTCCCACTCAAAGGCTTAGCTGCAGTCCAGTACTCTCCTAAGTTTGAAGAATCTTACCGAGTGGTGAGCAATCCTCCCACTCGGGGGCTTAGCTGCAGTCCAGTACTCGCCTAAGTTTGAAAAATCCTACCGAGTGGTGAGCAATCCTCCCACTCGAGGGCTTAGCTGCAGTCTAGTACTCGCCTAAGTTTGCAAATTCTACCCCCCCCCCCACCCCGAAGGCTACACCATCAAGAAGAAGGACGAGATTGTGTGCATTGTCAAAGGCCTCTCCAATGGTTGACAGGAACGTCAAGACCATTGCTGAGTGCCTTGATGATGAGCTGATCAATGCTGCTCAAAGATCGCCCCATCGGGTGATAGGAACGTCAAGACCATTGCTGAGTGCCTTGCTGATGAGTTGATCAATGCTGCTCCAGGATCGCCCAATCGGTTGGCAGGAACGTCAAGACCATTGCTGAGTGCCTTGCTAATGAGCCGATCAATGCTGCTCAAAGATCATCCAATCGGTTGACAGGAACGTCAAGACCATTGCTGAGTGCCCTGCTGATGAACTGATCAATGCTGCTCAAGGATTGCCCGATCGGTCGACTGCTTATTCTTCTCCAGAAGCTGCAGCAAGTTGTCACTCCCGTGAAGAAGACCAAAGCTGGACCAAAGCCTGAAACTGAGTGCTTACACTGCAAAGGAAATGGTCACTGGAAGCGGAAATGCCCTAAATATTTGGTGGATAAGAAGGATGGCAAAGTGAACAAAGGTATATTTGATATACAGGTGTTTGATGTGTGCCTTACTAGTGTTTATAGTAGCCCCTGAGTATTTTGATACTTGTTCGGTTGCTAAGATTAGTAACTCGAAACAGGAGTTACATAATAAACAGAGACTAGTTGAGGGTGAAGTGACGATGTGTATTGGAAGTGGTTCCAAGATTGATATGATCATCATCGCACACTCCCTATACCTTCGGGATTAGTGTTAAACCTAAATAAATGTTATTTGGCATTTGCGTTGAACATGAATATGATTTGATCATGTTTATTGCGATACGGTTATTCATTTAAAGTCAAAGAATAATTGTTGTTCTGTTTACATGAATAAAACCTTCAATGGTCATACACCCAATGAAAATAGTTTGTTGGATCTCGATCGTAGTGATACACATATTCATAATATTGATGCCAAAAGATGCAAAGTTAATAATGATAGTGCAACTTGTTTGTAGCACTGCCGTTTGGGTCATATCGGTGTAAACCGCATGAAGAAACTCCATAAAGATGGATTTTCGGAATCACTTGGTTATGAATCATTTGATGCTTGCGAACCGTGCCTTTTGGGCAAGATGACTAAAACTCCATTCTCCGGAACAATGGAACAAGCTACTGACTTACTGGAAATAATACATACCAATGTATGCGATCCAATGAGTGTTGATGCTCGTGGCAAGTATCGTTATTCTCTGACCTTCACAAGATGATTTGACCAGATATGGGTATATCTACTTGATGAAACATAAGTCTGAAATAGTTGAAAGGTTCAAAGAATTTCAGAGTGAAGTGGAAAAATCATCATAACAAGAAAATAAAGTTTCTGCGATCTGATCGCGGAGACGAATATTTGAGTTACGAGTTTGGTCTTCAATTAAAACAATGTGGAATAGTTTCACAGCTCACGCCGCCTGGAACACCACAACGTTATGGTGTGTCCGAACGTCGTAATCGTACTTTACTAGATATGGTGCGATCTATGATGTCTCTTATCAGTTTACCACTATCGTTTTGGGGTTATGCATTAGAGACAATTGCATTCACTTTAAATAGGGCACCATCGAAGTCCGTTGAGACGACGCCTTATGAACTGTGGTTTGGCAAGAAACCAAAGTTGTCGTTTCTTAAAATTTTGGGGCTGCGATGCTTATGTGAAAAAGTTTCAACCTGATAAGCTCGAACCCAAATCGGAGAAGTGCGTCTTCATAGAATACCCAAAGGTAACTATTGGGTACACCTTCTATCACAGATCCGAAGGCAAGTTACTCGTTGCTAAAATGGATCCTTTCTAGAGAAGAAGTTTCTCTCGAAAGAAGTGAGTGGGAGGAAAGTAGAGCTTGATAAGGTAATTGTACCTTCTCCCAAATTGGAAAGTAGTTCATCACAGAAATCAGTTCCTGTGATTCCTACACCAATTAGTGAGGAAGCTCATAGGTCTTCCAAAGTACAGTCCGCACCAGAGTGGTACGGTAATCCTGCTCGGGAAGTCATGTTACCAGACCATGATGAACCTACGAACTATGAGGAAGCGATGATGAGCCCAGATTCCACGAAATGGCTTGAGGCCATGAAATCTGAGACAGCATACATGTATGAGAACAAAGTGTGGACTTTGGTGGAGTTCCCGATGATCGGCAAGCCATATTGTATAAATGGATCTTCAAGAGGAAGACGGACGTTGATAGTAGTGTTACTATCTACAAAGCTCGACTTGTTACAAAAAGGTTTTCGACAAAGTTCAAAAAGTTAACTACAATGAGATTTTCTCAACTGTAGAAATGCTTAAGTCTGTTCGAATCATGTTAGCAATTTCCACATTTTATGAAATCTAGCAAATGGATGTCAAAACTGCATTCCTTAATGGATTTATTAAAGAAGAGTTGCATATGATGCAACCAGAAGGTTTTGTCAATCCTAAAGGTGCTAACAAATTGTGCAAGCTCCAGTGATCCATCTATGAACTGGTGCAAGCATCTCAGAGTTGGAATATATGCTTTGATGAGTTGATCAAGGCATATGGTTTTATACAGACTTTTGAAGAAGCTTGTATTTACAAGAAAGTGAGTGGGAGCTCTGTAGCATTTCTAATATTATATGTGGATGACATATTGTTAATTGGAAACGATATGGAAATTCTGGATAGCATGAAAGGATACTTGAATAAGAGTTTTTCAAAGCAAGACCTCGGTGAAGCTGCTTACACATAAAGCATCAAGATCTATATAGATAGATCAAGACGCTTGATAAGATTTTTCAATGAGTACATACCTTGATAAATTTTTGAAATAGTTCAAAATGGAACAGTCAAAGAAGGAGTTCTTGCCTGTGTTACAAGGTGCGAAGTTGAGTAAGACTCAAGACCCGACCATTGCAGAAAATAGAAAGAGAATGAAAAGTCATTCCCTATGCCTCAGTCATAGGTTCTATAAAGTATGCTATGCTGTGAACCAGACCTATTGTATACCTTGCTATGTGTTTGGCAAAGGAATACAATTTTGATCTAATAGTAGATCACTGGACATGGGTCAAGAATATCCTTAGTGAAGACTAAGGAGATGTTTCTCGATTATGGAGGTGATAAAAGAGCCCGTCGTAAAAGTTACAATGATGCAAGCTTTTACACCAATCCAGATGACTCTATGTCTCAATCTGGATACATATTGAAAGTGGGAGCAATTAGCTAGAGTAGCTCCATGCAGAGCATTGTGGACATAGAATATTTGCGAAATACATACGGCTCTGAATATGACAGACCCGTTGACTAAACTTCTCTCACGAGCAAAACATGATCATACCTTAGTACTCTTTTGGGTGTTAATCACATAGCGATGTGAACTAGATTATGGACTCTAGTAAACCCTTTGGGTGTTCATCACATGATGATGTGAACTATGGGTATTGATCACATGCAGATGTGAATATTGGTGTTAAATCACATAGCGATGTGAACTAGATTATTGACTCTAGTGCAAGTGGGAGACTGAAGGAAATATACCCTAGAGGCAATAATAAAGTTATTATTTATTTCCTTATTTCATGATAAATGTTTATTATTCATGCTAGAATTGTATTAACCGGAAACATGATACATGTGTGAATACATAGACAAACATATAGTCACTAGTATGCCTCTACTTGACTAGCTCATTAATCAAAGATGGTTATGTTTCCTAACCATAGACATGTGTTGTCATTTGATTAATGGGATCACATCATTAGGAGAATGATGTGATTGACATGACCCATTCCGTTAGCCTAGCACTTGATCGTTTAGTATGTTGCTATTGCTTTCTTCATGACTTATACATGTTCCTGTAACTATGAGATTATGCAACTCCCGTTTACCGGAGGAACACTTTGGGTGCTACCAAACGTCACAACGTAACTGGGTGATTATAAAGGAGTACTACAGGTGTCTCCAAAGGTACATGTTGGGTTGGCGTATTTCGAGATTAGGTTTTGTCACTCCGATTGTCGGAGAGGTATCTCTGGGCCCTCTCGGTAATGCACATCACTATAAGCCTTGCAAGCATTGTGACTAATGAGTTAGTTGCGGGATGATGCATTACGTAACGAGTAAAGAGACTTGCCGGTAACGAGATTGAACTAGGTATTGGATATCGACGATCAAATCTCGGGCAAGTAACATACCGATGACAAAGGGAACAACGTATATTGTTATGCGGTTTGACCGATAAAGATCTTCGTAGAATATGTACGAGCCAATATGGGCATCCAGGTTCCGCTATTGGTTATTGACCGAGAATAGTTCTATGTCATGTCTACATAGTTCTCAAACCCGTAGGGTCCGCACGCTTAAGATTTCGATGACAGTTTTATTATAAGTTTATGAGTTTTGATGTACCGAAGGAGTTCGGAGTCCCGGATGAGATCGGGGACATGACGAGGAGTCTCGAAATGGTCGAGACGTAAAGATCGATATATTGGACGACTATATTCGGAGTTCGGAAAGGTTCCGAGTGATTCGGGTATTTTCGGGGGCACCGGGGAGTTACGGGAATACGAGGAAGAAGCAATGAGCCTCATGGGCCAAGTGGTGGAAGAGTGGAGGCAGGGCGCGCGGCCCCCCTAGCCAGAACCGAATTGGACTAGGGGGCCGGCACCCCTTTCCCCCTTTTCCTCCCTCTCCTTCCTTCTCCTTCTCCTCCCCTTCCTTCCCTTCTCCTAGTAGGACTTGGAAAGAGGGGGAATCCTACTTGGAGTAGGATTGCCCCCCTTGGGCGTGCCTCCTCCTCCTTGGCCGGCCCTCCTCCCCTTGCTCCTTTATATACGGGGGCAGGGGGGCACCCCATAACACACAAGTTGATCTACGGATCATTCCTTAGCCGTGTGCGGTGCCCCCCTCCACCATATTCCACCTCGGTCATATCGTCGCGGAGTTTAGGCGAAGCCCTGCGCCGGTAGAACATCATCATCGTCACTACGCCATCGTGCTGACGGAACTCACCCCCGAAGCTTTGCTGGATCAGAGCCCGGGGATCGTCATCGAGCTGAACGTGTGCTGAACTCGGAGGTGCCGTACGTTTGGTACTTGGATCGGTCGGATCGTGAAGACGTACGACTACATCAACCGCGTTGTCATAACGCTTCCGCTTACGGTCTACGAGGGTACATGGACAATACTCTCCCCTCTCGTTGCTATGCCATCACCATGATCTTGCGTGTGCGCAGGAATTTTTTTGAAATTACTACGTTCCCCAATAGTGGTATCAGAGCCAGGTTTTATGCGTTGATGTCATATGCACGAGTAGAACACAAGTGAGTTGTGGGCGATACAAGTCATACTGCTTACCAGCATGTCATACTTTGGTTCTGCGGTATTGTTGGATGAAGCGGCCCGGACCGACATTACACGTACGCTTATGCGAGACTGGTTTTACCGCCGTGCTTTGCACACAGGTGACTAGCGGGTGTCTGTTTCTCCAACTTTAGTTGAACCGAGTGTGGCTACGCCCGGTCCTTGCGAAGGTTAAAACAGCACTAACTTGACGAACTATCGTTGTGGTTTTGATGCGTAGGTAAGAACGGTTCTTGCTAAGCCCGTAGCAGCCACGTAAAATTTGCAACAACAAAGTAGAGGACGTCTAACTTGTTTTTGCAGGGCATGTTGTGATGTGATATGGTCAAGACATGATGAGATATAAGTTGTTGTATGAGATGATCATGTTTTGTTGAAGTTATCAGCAACTAGCAGAACCCCTATGGTTGTCTCTTTGTTGCATAAGATGTAAGTGCCAAATAATTGCTTTACTTTATCGCTATGTGATAGCAATAGTTGCAAGAGCAATAGTTGGCGAGACGACCATGTGACGACACATTGATATAGATCAAGATGATGAAGATCATGGTGTCGTGCCGGTAACGATAGAGATCATGACAGTACTTTGGAGATGGAGATCAAAAGGCGCAAGATGATCATGGCCATATCATGTCACATATTTTGATTGCATATGATGTTTATCTATTATACATCTTATTCTGTTTTGTTAGACGGTAGCATTATAAGATGATCTCTCACTAATTATCAAGAAGTGTTCTCCCTAAGTATGCACCGTTGCGAAAGTTCTTCATGCTGAGACACCACGTGATGATCGGGTGTGATAGGCTCTACGTTCAAATACAACGGGTGCAAAACAGTTGCACACGCGGAATACTCAGGTTAAACTTGACGAGCCTAGCATATACAGATATGGCCTCGGAACACGGAGACCGAAAGGTCGAGCGTGAATCATATAGTAGATATGATCAACATAGTGATGTTCACCATTGAAAACTACTCCATCTCACGTGATGATCGGACATGGTTTAGCTAATTTGGATCACGTGATCACTTAGATGACTAGAGAGATGTCTGTCTAAGTGGGAGTTCTTAAGTAATATGATTAATTGAACTTAAATTTATCATGAACTTAGTCCTGGTAGTATTTTGCAAATTATGTTTAGATCAATAGCTTGCGTTGTTGCTTTCATATGTTTATTTTGATATGTTCCTGGAGAAAATTGTGTTGAAAGATGTTAGTAGCAATGATGCGGATTGGATCCGTGATCTGAGGTTTATCCTCATTGCTGCACAGAAGAATTATGTCCTTAATGTACCGCTAGGTGACAGACCTATTGCAGGAGCAGATGCAGACGTTATGAACGTTTGGCTAGCTCAATATGATGACTACTTGATAGTTTAGTGCACCATGCTTAACGGCTTAGAATCGGGACTTCAAAGACGTTTTGAACGTCATGGACCATATGAGATGTTCCAGGAGTTGAAGTTAATATTTCAAGCAAATACCCGAGTTGAGAGATATGAAGTCTCCTACAAGTTCTATGGCTAAAAGATGGAGGAGAATCGCTCAACTAGTGAGCATGTGCTCAGATTGTCTGGGTACTACAATCGCTTGAATCAAGTGGGAGTTAATCTTCCAGATAAGATAGTGATTGACAGAATTCTCTAGTCACCATCACCAAGTTAGTAGAACTTTGGGATGAACTATAGTATGCAAGGGATGACGAAAACGATTCCCGAGCTCTTCGTGATGTTGAAATCGACGAAGGTAGAAATCAAGAAAGAGCATCAAGTGTTACTGATTGACAAGACCACTAGTTTCAAGAAAAGGGCAAAGGGATAGAAAGGGAACTTCAAGTAGAATGACAAGCAAGTTGTCACTCCCGTGAAGAAGACCAAAGCTGGACCAAAGCCTGAAACTGAGTGCTTACACTGCAAAGGAAATGGTCACTGGAAGCGGAAATGCCCTAAATATTTGGTGGATAAGAAGTATGGCAAAGTGAACAAAGGTATATTTGATATACAGGTGTTTGATGTGTGCCTTACTAGTGTTTATAGTAGCCCCTGAGTATTTTGATACTTGTTCGGTTGCTAAGATTAGTAACTCGAAACAGGAGTTACATAATAAACAGAGACTAGTTGAGGGTGAAGTGACGATGTGTGTTGGAAGTGGTTCCAAGATTGATATGATCATCATCGCACACTCCCTATACTTTCGGGATTAGTGTTAAACCTAAATAAATGTTATTTGGCGTTTGCGTTGAGCATGAATATGATTTGATCATGTTTATTGCGATACGGTTATTCATTTAAAGTCAAAGAATAATTGTTGTTCTGTTTACATGAATAAAACCTTCAATGGTCATACACCCAATGAAAATAGTTTGTTGGATCTCGATCGTAGTGATACACATATTCATAATATTGATGCCAAAAGATGCAAAGTTAATAATGATAGTGCAACTTGTTTGTAGCACTGCCGTTTGGGTCATATCGGTGTAAAGCGCATGAAGAAACTCCATAAAGATGGATTTTCGGAATCACTTGGTTATGAATCATTTGATGCTTGCGAACCGTGCCTTTTGGGCAAGATGACTAAAACTCCGTTCTCCAGAACAATGGAACAAGCTACTGACTTACTGGAAATAATACATACCGATGTATGTGATCCAATGAGTGTTGATGCTCGTGGCAAGTATCGTTATTCTCTGACCTTCACAAGATGATTTGAGCAGATATGGGTATATCTACTTGATGAAACATAAGTCTGAAATAGTTGAAAGGTTCAAAGAATTTCAGAGTGAAGTGGAAAAATCATCATAACAAGAAAATAAAGTTTCTGCGATCTGATCGCGGAGACGAATATTTGAGTTACGAGTTTGGTCTTCAATTAAAACAATGTGGAATAGTTTCACGGCTCACGCCGCCTGGAATACCACAATGTTATGGTGTGTCCGAACGTCATAATCGTACTTTACTAGATATGGTGCGATCTATGATGTCTCTTATCAGTTTACCACTATCGTTATGGGGTTATGCGTTAGAGACAATTGCATTCACTTTAAATAGGGCACCATCGAAGTCTGTTGAGACGACGCCTTATGAACTGTGGTTTGGCAAGAAACCAAAGTTGTCGTTTCTTAAAATTTTGGGGCTGCGATGCTTATGTGAAAAGGTTTCAACCTGATAAGCTCAAACCCAAATCGGAGAAGTGCGTCTTCATAGAATACCCAAAGGTAACTATTGGGTACACCTTCTATCACAAATCCGAAGGCAAGTTACTCGTTGCTAAAATGGATCCTTTCTAGAGAAGAAGTTTCTCTCGAAAGAAGTGAGTGGGAGGAAAGTAGAGCTTGATAAGGTAATTGTACCTTCTCCCAAATTGGAAAGTAGTTCATCACAGAAATCAGTTCCTGTGATTCCTACGCCAATTAGTGAGGAAGCTAATGATGATGATCATGAAACTTCAGATCAAGTTACTACAAAAACCTCGTAGGTCTTCCAAAGTACAGTCCGCACCAGAGTGGTACAGTAATCCTGTTCTAGAAGTCATGTTACTAGACCATGATGAACCTAGGAAATATGAGGAAGCGATGATGAGCCCAGATTCCGCGAAATGGCTTGAGGCCATGAAATCTGAGACAGGATCCATGTATGAGAACAAAGTGTGGACTTTGGTGGAGTTGCCCAATGATCAGCAAGACATATTGTATAAATGGATCTTCAAGAGGAAGACGGACGTTGATAGTAGTGTTACTTTCTACAAAGCTCGACTTGTCACAAAAAGGTTTTCGACAAAGTCCAAAAAGTTGACTACAATGAGATTTTCTCAACTGTAGCAATGCTTAAGTCTGTTCGAATCATGTTAGCAATTGCCACATTTTATGAAATCTGGTAAATGGATGTCAAAACTGCATTCCTTAATGGATTTATTAAAGAAGAGTTGCATATGATGCAACCAGAAGGTTTTGTCAATCCTAAAGGTGCTAACAAATTGTGCAAGCTCCAGTGATCCATCTATGGACTGGTGCAAGCATCTCGGAGTTGGAATATACGCTTTGATCAGTTGATCAAGGCATATGGTTTTATACAGACTTTTGAAGAAGCCTGTATTTACAAGAAAGTGAGTGGGAGCTCTGTAGCATTTCTAATATTATATGTGGATGACATATTGTTAATTGGAAATGATATGGAAATTCTGGATAGCATGAAAGGATACTTGAATAAGAGTTTTTCAAAGCAAGACCTCGGTGAAGCTGCTTACACATTGAGCATCAAGATCTATATAGATAGATCAAGACGCTTGATAAGATTTTTCAATGAGTACATACCTTGATAAATTTTTGAAATAGTTCAAAATGGAACAGTCAAAGAAGGAGTTCTTGCCTGTGTTACAAGGTGTGAAGTTGAGTAAGACTCAAGACCCGACCATTGCAGAAAATAGAAAGAGAATGAAAAGTCATTCCCTATGCCTCAGTCATAGGTTCTATAAAGTATGCTATGCTGTGAACCAGACCTATTGTATACCTTGCTCTGTGTTTGGCAAAGGAATACAATTTTGATCTAATAGTAGATCACTGGACATGGGTCAAGAATATCCTTAGTGAGGACTAAGGAGATGTTTCTCGATTATGGAGGTGATAAAAGAGCCCGTCGTAAAAGTTACAATGATGCAAGCTTTTACACCAATCCAGATGACTCTAAGTCTCAATCTGGATACATATTGAAAGTGGGAGCAATTAGCTAGAGTAGCTCCGTGCAGAGCATTGTGGACATAGAATATTTGCGAAATACATACGGCTCTGAATATGACAGACCCGTTGACTAAGCTTCTCTCACGAGCAAAACATGATCATACCTTAGTACTCTTTTGGGTGTTAATCACATAGCGATGTGAACTAGATTATTGACTCTAGTAAACCCTTTGGGTGTTGATCACATGATGATGTGAACTATGGGTATTAATCACATGCAGATGTGAATATTGGTGTTAAATCACATAGCGATGTGAACTAGATTATTGACTCTAGTGCAAGTGGGAGACTGAAGGAAATATGCCCTAGAGGCAATAATAAAGTTATTATTTATTTCCTTATTTCATGATAAATGTTTATTATTCATGCTAGAATTGTATTAACCGGAAACATGATACATGTGTGAATACATAGACAAACATATAGTCACTAGTATGCCTCTACTTGACTAGCTCATTAATCAAAGATGGTTATGTTTCCTAACCATAGACATGTGTTGTCATTTGATTAATGGGATCACATCATTAGGAGAATGATGTGATTGACATGACCCATTCCGTTAGCCTAGCACTTGATCGTTTAGTATGTTGCTATTGCTTTCTTCATGACTTATACATGTTCCTGTAACTATGAGATTATGCAACTCCCGTTTACCGGAGGAACACTTTGGGTGCTACCAAACGTCACAACGTAACTGGGTGATTATAAAGGAGTACTACAGGTGTCTCCAAAGGTACATGTTGGGTTGGCGTATTTCGAGATTAGGTTTTGTCACTCCGATTGTCGGAGAGGTATCTCTGGGCCCTCTCGGTAATGCACATCACTATAAGCCTTGCAAGCAATGTGACTAATGAGTTAGTTGCGGGATGATGCATTACGTAACGAGTAAAGAGACTTGCCGGTAACGAGATTGAACTAGGTATTGGATACCGACGATCGAATCTCGGGCAAGTAACATACCGATGACAAAGGGAACAATGTATGTTGTTATGCGGTTTGACCGATAAAGATCTTCGTAGAATATGTAGGAGCCAATATGGGCATCCAGGTTCCGCTATTGGTTATTGACCGAGAATAGTTCTAGGTCATGTCTACATAGTTCTCGAACCCGTAGGGTCCGCACGCTTAAGGTTTCGATGACAGTTTTATTATAAGTTTATGAGTTTTGATGTACCGAAGGAGTTTGGAGTCCCGGATGAGATCGGGGACATGACGAGGAGTCTCGAAATGGTCGAGACGTAAAGATTGATATATTGGACGACTATATTCGGAGTTCGGAAAGGTTCCGAGTGATTCGGGTATTTTCGGGGGTACCGGGGAGTTATGGGAATACGAGGAAGAAGCAATGGGCCTCATGGGCCAAGTGGTGGAAGAGAGGAGGCAGGGCGTGCGGCCCCCCTAGCCCAAACCGAATTGGACTAGGGGGTCGGCCCCCCTTTCCCCCTTTTCCTCCCTCTCCTTCCTTCTCCTTCTCCTCCCCTTCCTTCCCTTCTCCTAGTAGGACTTGGAAAGAGGGGGAATCCTACTTGGAGTAGGATTGCCCCCCTTGGGCGCGCCTCCTCCTCCTTGGCCGGCCCTCCTCCCCTTGCTCCTTTATATACGGGGGCAGGGGGCACCCCATAACACACAAGTTGATCTACAGATCGTTCCTTAGCCGTGTGCGGTGCCCCCCTCCACCATATTCCACCTCGGTCATATGTCGCGGAGTTTAGGCGAAGCCCTGCGCGGGTAGAACATCATCATCGTCACCACGCCGTCGTGCTAACGGAACTCACCCCCGAAGCTTTGCTGGATCGGAGCCCGGGGATCGTCATCGAGCTGAACGTGTGTTGAACTCGGAGGTGCCGTACGTTCGGTACTTGGATCGGTCGGATCGTGAAGACGTACGACTACATCAACCGCGTTGTCATAACGCTTCCACTTACAGTCTACGAGGGTACGTGGAAAATACTCTCCCCTCTCGTTGCTATGCCATCACCATGATCTTGCATGTGCGTAGGAAATTTTTTGAAATTACTACGTTCCCCAACAGTAAATAGACAACAATCTGAGAGAAAAACGAATTTCGTTCGAAGACAAACGCAATATATGAGACGATAAATCCAAAGATTCTTAACTGCAGAATAAAGTGCCCGGGCACCAGGCCCGAAGGAGTTTTAACGGTTACAAAATCACTCGGCATTCCGAGGCAACTAAAGGTGAAGCATAATGTTTTTTCAATCACTCGGCGGGAGAAGGACTGGTCGGATCGCAGAAGCTGCCGAGGTCGATGTTGTCGGCGATGCGAGTGGCTGCCTCGAGGAAGGTGTCCATGAAGTCCTGGAAAGAGTGCTTCTTAGTGTTCGCCACTTTGAGAGCTGCCAGCTTGTCTTCCTTAGCCTCCTTGCAGTGCACTCGGACCAAAGACAAGGAGACATCGGCACCATAGCAAGCGGAAGATTTCTTCCACCCTTGCACTTGGCCTGGAATCTGATTTAGTCGAGTCATCAGGGACTCGAGGTCTTGAGACAGCTCCTCCTGAGGCCAGAGTTCAGCATCCACTGGGGTCATCTCCGCCTTAAGTCGAGCAAGATAAGCAACTGCACCATCCAAGCGCGACTCCAATCACAGCAGATTCATTGCAACGTCATCTTTCACAGGACAATTGATGGGGTCGAGACCCGTCTCGACCCGCCCGGTTTCAGCCTCAAAGTCCTGACACAGTTATTTCCCATTGCGAAAAATGATGAGGTGACAGCATGACAACAAAGTTTAGTCCACGACAAATTAATTGCAATCGAATGATCATACCTTCAAGCTTCAGAACCAGTTTCGCGGCGAGTTCTCCAGATAGGACTCTAGCTTGTCTGTCTTGGTCCTGAGGCCGCCGACTTCAATGGTCAGATTCTCCTTGTCCTTCTTCAGCTGCTCGACTTCTCGATTAGCGTCCGAGATGGAAGTCTTCAGCTTTGCGTTCTCCTCCTCCAATTTACCGACCGAAGCCAGCTTCTAGTCTGCAAGCTTCGTCTTCTCGCGTGCTTCCTTCTGAGCAGCTGTCAGATCCAGATCCTTCTGCTCCAAAGCCTCCTTCATCCTCTCTAAAGAAACAACACTCTTCAGACGAGACTGAAGTTGGCGATTTTCACTACGCACATCTGCTTGTGTGAAATCACTAGGTTCAAAGAGACTGAAAGAAAAACCAGTGCGAAGTGTGAAGCTACAAAGCAGACAAAACGGTTGAATGATTACCTCCCATGATGGTTGTTTCTTCTTGAGCAGTCTTGAGATTCTTCTTTGCGAGATCAAGGTCAAGTTCAAAGCTGATATGCTTCTTCTTTAATTCGGTGAGCCGAGCTCCAAGATCACAAGACCTCTACAGCCAGAAAGACAAACATGTCAGTCGACAGAGATAAGCGACAGTGAAGGAGAAAAATTACTCTAAGACTACTGCCAAATCAAATATTCAACAGTAGTCTCGGGGACTACACCCAGTGGGTGCACTTAGCGTGCCCCCACTAAATCAGATCAATACACAGCAAGGGTTGCCCAGCGTGAGTTCAAAAAAAAGAAAGAGAGATACATCATTCGACCTCAGTCGACTGCCAGCAGTCGACCGTGGTCTCGGGGACTACACCCAGTGGGTGCACTCGGCGTGCCCCCACTGATTCGAACATTTTACTGAGACTCAGCTCGAGGCGAGCAGAGTCGAAGATTTCCTAAATTCTAAACGAAGGAACACCCACTGGGCGATCAGATATAAAGCAACACTCAAAAGTTTAGTCGGAATTTTGCTGACCTGAACATTGGTCTGAAGGGCAGTGCTGGAGTAGTAAGCTACCTGACTTGCGTCATGCATCATTTTCACCTGCTCCATGACAAGGTTCACCTGATGAAGAGCTTCCCTAGCAGCGCCCGGTGAGTCATCTGGAGTTTGATACTTAGAAAAGAGGGATGGCTCCAGAGTGGTCGAAGTAGTTACCGGGTCGGATGAGTGGAGTTGCACCGGTGCAGCAGGTGTCTGTGCAGTCGACCCCGACGGACGATTAGTCGTCAGCGGGTTGGCGAATGTGACGTTGGTCCGAACCGGCCCTTCGGAACGTTCGAGTACCGCCTCAAGCACCAGTGTCGACTGAGGGACTTGGATTTCAAGCCTCCTCTGGCTTGAGCGTCCACTCTTCTTCCTCCTCTCCTATAGAGGCGCTTCTTCTTCTTCGTCATCAGGGAGCATAGCGATCTCTTGCGAAGCTACATAAAGAGAGAAGTATCAATTTTTCAGTCGATTGATCGCCCACTCGACTAAATGTAACTTTGTTGAACGGACTTACCGACTCGTGAGGTGGCCTCTTTGTCTCCTGGCGCCTTGTCAATGTCCATGTCAGTGGCAGCAGAGGTGGGACTGGAAATACACATGAATTGGTCGGTCAAAACAAGAAAATCTTCAGTCGACCTATGAAAACGCAAATGAGATACTCACCCCGAAGCAACGGGGATGTCCATTTTAATTCGCGGCAATGTCTTCCGGGCCTTGGGAGGAGCAACTTTAGGCTGCTTGGCCACCTTCTCCGTCGGCTCCGGAGTCGACGTCCGAGTGCGCTTCTGAGTATTGACACTCAGACCCATGCTTTTTCCGCGCCTGCCAGCCGGATCTTGCTGTTGTTTGGATCGACGTTCGGAGCGCGGCTTCGAGTCGACTTCTTCCTCCTCGTCGGACTCCTCGCTCTCCTCCTCCTCCTCTTCTTCTCCCGGAGACTCCCACTCACCACTCTCCTCCGCACTGTCCTCCCCCTCCTGGCCCTGCTCCAAAGCTTGTTCACCGTTGGGCATCGAATGCATCTCAGTGAATACCTGCAGAACGAATCGGTCGAGCGAGAGTCAGTCAACATCAAGTACAGTCGGAGCCTGAGCGGGAAGCAGTCGGAACAAAAAGTATACCTTGTCGGGCGGGTTTCCGTCACCAAAGGGGACAACTCTCCTGGATCCTCTGGGGTTGTCCTGGTTGCCTGTGATGCTCCTCAGCCACAAAGCTACGGTTTCAGACTGCACTTCTTCTGGATGGACCCGAGTGGTGTCGTCACGTCCGGAATACAACCACATCGGGTGATCGCGGGCTTGGAGAGGCTGGATGCGTCGACTGAGGAACACTTCCAACAAGTCCATGCCGGTAACAACATCGTTGATGAGCTGGACCACTCTATCCACCAACATCCTCGTCTCCATGGTCTCATCAGCGGTTACTTTCAATGGGGTAGGAGTCTGAACACGGTCAAACAAGAAGAGGGGAAGACCAGTCGACTTACCTGGAGCTGCGACGTCCTGGCAGTAGAACCAGGTCGACTGCCAACCTCTAATAGATTCAGGGAGAGTCATGGCGGGAAAGGCACTCCTATTCCTCTTTTGGATACCTAAACCCCCACACATCTCAATGACGTGGGTTTTTGAGTCACTCGACTTTGCCATTTTTACCGACTGGGAACGAATGGTGAAGATGTGTTTGAAAAGACCCCAGTGCGGTCGACACCCTAAGAAGTTCTCACACATCGATACAAACGCGGCTAAATATGTGATGGTGTTGGGAGAAAAATGGTCGAGCTGAGCGCCAACGAAGTTCAAGAATCCCCGGAAGAAAGGATGCGGAGGGAGCGAGAAACCCCAGTCGATCTGGGTGGCGAGCAGAACGCACTCATCCGGTCGAGGTTGTGGTTCCATCTCCCCCTTTGGTAGCCTCGCCGCTCCCTTGGCGATCAATCCGGACTCCTTCAGTTCGGCTAGATCCTCCTGCCGGACTGAAGACCGGATCCAATCGCCCTGGATCAAGCCCGGCGGCAGCCCCGCACGCGACGACGACCCGCAGTTCTGCTTCTTGCCTTTAGCCGCCCCCGTCGGCTTCTTAGCACGCTCTAGCGCCGCCATCTTGTCCTTCACCATGGCTGGGGAGCAGCGGCGTCGAGAGCGGAGGTGCTGGGCGCGGTGGAGAAGTAGAGGAGAAATAAGAAGGAACAGGCATGCACAGTGCCAGCGCCTCGGACCCGTCGCCTTATAAAGGGCCACCTCCGAGTGATTGACGCATGGGACCAGGCAATCCCGTCAAATCCCGCAACATTTGCGCGCAGCGTACATGGCGAAAAAGGCGGCGCCGTAATCGAGGCATCGCTACTTATCCGGCCTGCCCGTTTCGGCGCTCTCCACCCCGCGCACTTCCTCGAAATTTCGTATCCCGTGAAATCCAGGATACACTGCAGACAATTGCACCCAAGATCCCGCGCTCCAACACAGCACTCGACATATGAGGTCACCAGTTCAATCGACAGCTCACTGAATGGATCAAGGCGACTGAGTCGACACTGAAGTATCGATGCGGGCGTTCAGTCTTGCAGAAAACACTCGAGAAGACACGAAGCTCGGAGCAGATTCAACTTCAACCTACTTTTCACTCATACCTTAATCCATTCGGGGGCTACTGATGAGGATACAGACATGGGGTAGGGTCATAGGCCTGACCTATATGCCCTACCCAAGGTCACTATCCTGGAAGATAAAAGGACCAACAAACGACAGGAGAGCGTTAGTCAAACACGTCGAGTGCAATCCACTCGACGACCACATCACTCGGAAGTCCTCCTCGCTACTGTCACTCGACCATATGAAGAGTCACTCGACCATATCGAAGACCAAGAGTCAGAAGGACCCGCAACGGTCGGACGTTCACTCCTTAGTCTTTATAAGCATTAACAGCACTTAAGGCTGGCGTTACTAGTAATGCCCCTTACTTTATGTACATTAAGCCCCTTGTAATGGAGGTGGGAAGGGGTCCTGGCGCACTCTATATAAGCCACCCCCTCCTCTGGGACATGGGTTCGCACCCCCTGTAATATCACACACATAATCCAATCGACCGCCTCCGGGCACCGAGACGTAGGGCTGTTACTTCCACCGCGAAGGGCCTGAACTCGTAAATCTCGTGTGTACACCTTCGCCATAGCTGAGATCTTGCCTCTCCATACATACCCCCCTTTCTACTGTCAGTCTTAGAACCACGAGAATGGCCACCGGTGATGGATTCCCCCTTCGGCAAGGTGCCGGAGCAGGCTCCCAAGAGGTTTCTGGTGGCTACAGAGGCTTGCGGTGGCGGAACTCCCGATCTATTGTATTCCCCAATGTTTTTAGGGTATATGGACATATATAGGCGAAAGAAGTTGGTCAGGGGAGCCACGAGGGGCCCACGAGGGTGGGGGCGTGCCTCCCTGCCTCTTGGCCACCTCAAAGCTTCCTTGACTTCCATTCCAAGTCTCCTGGATTGCTTCCTTTCCAAAAATAACTCTCCCGAAGGTTTCATTTCGTTTGGACTCCGTTTGATATTCCTTTTCTTCGAAACACTGAAATAGGCAAGAAAGCAACAATTTGGGCTGGGCCTCTAGTTAATAGGTTAGTCCCAAAAATAATATAAAAGTGCTTACTAAAGCCCATGAACATCCAAAACAGATAATATAATAGCATGAATGCTTCATAAATTATAGATACATTGGAGACGTATCAGTGGTCACCACGCCGCAGATCGAGCCCTTGTAAGCAAGGACTTTCGTACATGTTTCTATTGGCCGACGGCCCGAGCAGATGCACAGGACCTTGTCCAGCATTGTGTCGGATGCCAGCTTTTCAACAACCAAAGACATATGCCACCCACTGCTCTACAAACACTCCCCATCACTTGGCCTTTCGCGGTCTGGGGGCTTGATATGGTCGGACCCCTTAAAGGAGGAAGCCATAAGAAAAAAATATTTGTTGGTCATGGTGGATAAATTCACTAAGTGGATAGAGGCCAAACCAGTTAAAACGGCCGAGGCCGGACTAGTGATAGACTTCATATCTGGTGTCGTGCACCATTATGGTGCTCCACACAGCATTATCACCGATAACGGCTCCAATTTCGCAGCCGATGAGGTGAAAGCCTAGTGTGCTAATCTGGGCATTAAGCTCGATTATGCCTCCGTCTATCACCCGCAAACAAATGGTCAAGTCGAATGAGCCAATGGTCTTATTATGAGCGGCATTAAGCCTAGACTAGTGCGGTCTTTGAAAGAATTAGACAAGCACTGGGTTGAGGAGCTCGACTCCGTACTCTGGGAGCTGCGAACCACGCCCAATCGCACTACCGGATACACACCTTTCTTCATGGTGTACGGCGCAGAGGCTGTGTTACCCTGCGACATTATTCATGACTCACCTCGAGTGCGCATGTATGAAGAGAGAAAGAGAGGCTGAACTTGATCGGCAGGACAGCTTAGATGCCCTGGAGGAGGAGCGCGACGTCGCAAAAGCCCGTTCCGCATTTTATCAACAACAGGCTCGCAGATATCAAAGCAGAGAAGTACGGGCCAAGACTTATAATGTTGGCGAACTCGTTCTACGCTTGCCGGAGAAGAAAAAAGACAAACTCAAGCCAAAGTGGGAAGGTCCCTTCATCATCGACGAAGTTCTCACTGGTGGAGCGTACCGCCTGCGTGATGCGTCAGACAATCATCTAGAGCTGAACCCATGGACCACGGCCAGACTCCGAAGATTATATGCCTTGCGCCGAACTCTTCGTTCGTCTCCTTCCCTCTTTTTCCATTATTTATTTATTTCTTCCCTCTCTTTTCGCTTTTTTCTTTTTTTAGCCTTAAAGCTCTGTGCGGCTAAACCGTGCACCTACGATGCACACATCCTCAAATATGTACGTCCATTATACCTGGGGGCTTCTTGTACAGAAGCTTATTATTATTATTTTCCGGGCATTAAGCTCACTACATATGTGTCTTTTCGCCATATGTACCTTTTCTTCACCATTATATGCATCGATATGACTTAAGTTTTGGCCAAGATGGGTTGTCTGGCTCCTGTGCTTATGCCCTACATTCCCATTATTAGTTCGGCTAGGGTATAAAGGGAGCACCTCTGCGATTGTCACTGTCGGGTCATTGATACGTCTCCGACGTATCTACTTTTCCAAACACTTTTGCCCTTGTTTTGGACTCTAACTTGCTTGATTTGAATGAAACTAACCCGGACTGATGTTGTTTTCAGCAGAACTGCCATGATGTTGTTTTATGTGTAGAAAGCGAAAGTTCTCGGAATGTCCTGAAAATCCACGGAGGCACTTTTTGGAAAATATAAAAAATACTAGCGAAAGAATCAAGACCAGGGGGCCCACACCCTGTCCACGAGGGTGGGAGGCTTGCCATCCCCCCTGGGCAGGCCCCCCTGTCTCGTGGGCCCCCTAAGGCTCTGCTGACCTCAACTCCAACTCCATATATTCCGTCTTGCGGAGAAAAAATCAGAGAGAAAGTTTCATTGCATTTAACGATACGGAGCCGCCTCCAAGCCCTAATCTCTCTCGGGAGGGCTGATCTGGAGTCCGTTCGGGGCTCCGGAGAGGGGGATTCGTCGTCGTTGTAATCATCAACCATCCTCCATCACCAATTTCATGATGCTCACCGCCGTGCATGAGTAATTCCATCGTAGGCTTGCTGGACGGTGATGGGTTGGATGAGATTTACCATGTAATCAAGTTAGTTTTGTTAGGGTTTGATCTCTAGTATAAACTATGTTCTGAGATTGATGTTGCTATGGCTTTGCTATGCTTAATGCTTGTCACTAGGGCCCGAGTGCCATGATTTCAGATCTGAACCTATTATGTTTTCATGAATATATGTGTGTTCTTGATCCTATCTTGCAAGTCTATAGTCACCTATTATGTGTTATGATCCGACAACCCCGAAGTGACAATAATCGGGATACTTCTCGGTGATGACCATAGTTTGAGGAGTTCATGTATTCACTATGTGCTAATGCTTTGTTCCAGTTCTCTATTAAAAGGAGGCCTTAATATCCCTTAGTTTCCGCTAGGACCCCGCTGCCACGGGAGGGTAGGACAAAAGATGTCATGCAAGTTCTTTTCCATAAGCACGTATGACTATTTACGGAATACATGCCTACATTACATTGATGAACTGGAGCTAGTTCTGTGTCACCCTATGTTATAGCTATTACATGAGGAATCGCATCTTGTGTTTTGTCTATTTACTTTTCCGTTGCTACTATTACAATCACTACAAAACCCAAAAACATTACTTTCGCTATCGTTACCTTTATTATCATACTACTTTGCTACTAAATACATTCCAGCAGATACTAAGTTATCCAGGTGTGGTTGAATTGACAACTCAACTGCTAATACTCAAGAATATTCTTTGGCTCCCCTTGTGTCGAATCAATAAATTTGGGTTGAATACTTTACCCTCGAAGCTGTTGCGATCCCCTACACTTGTGGGTTATCAAGATTAATTTCTGGCGCTATTGCCGGGGAGCATAGCTCTATTCTCTGAGTCACTTGGGATTTATATCTGTTGATCACTATGAAGAACTTGAAGAACTACGATTTTTCCCTCAACTACGAGGGGAGGTAAGGAACTGCCATCTAGCTCTTCACTAGATTCTCCTTCTGTTTTGAGTAAGCTTGCGACACCTAAACCTGCTACTGCTATGAATTCTGATATGTCGCATGTTATTGATGATGCCACTTCTGCTATGCATGATACTTATGATGAAACTACTTCTATGCGTGATACTACTTTGCCATTAGGTGAATTTCATGATGAACAACTTGCTAGGGTTAGAGGGAATGAAATTAATGAAGATGCTATTATTGATGATAGTGATGATGAAAGTTCTCCCAATGATTATGAATTACCAATTGTTCCTGAGGGTTATGTTATGAATGAAGAAGCTGCTAGAGCTATCTTTGCTTGCAATGATAGATATGATCTTAAGAAATTATTAGCTAAATGGAAGCAGCATTCTCTTACTGCTAGAATGAAACCTGACCCTGCTTTTGCTACTTCACCTATTTGTGTTACTGATAAGGATTATGAATTCTCTGTTGATCCTGAAATAATTACTTTGGTTGAATCTGGTCCTTTTTATGGCCTTGAATCTGAAATTGTTGTGGCACATCTTACCAAGTTGAATGATATAGCCACCCTGTTTACTGATGATGATAAATCTTGCTATTTTTATATCCTTAAGATATTTCTGTTCTCGTTAAAGGGTGATGCTAATACTTGGTATAGTTCTCTTGCTCCTAGTTGTGTGTGTAGTCCCCAGGATATGATTTATTACTTCTCTGCTATATATTTCCATGGTCATAAGAAACAAGCTGCATTGCAGGAAATATATAATTTTGTGCAAATCAAAGAAGAGAGTCTCCCACAAACCTGGGGGAGGCTTCTCCGATTACTTAATGCTTTGCCTGATCATCCTCTCAAGAAAAATGAAATACTTGATATCTTTTATAATGGACTAAGTAGTGCTTCCAAGGACTACTTGGATAGTTGTGATGGTTGTGTTTTCAGGGAAAGAACAGTCGATGAAGCTGAATTACTATTGAATAATATGTTGACTAATGAAAATAAGTGGACTCTTCCTGAGCCAATTCCTAAGGCAATTCCTGAACCAATTGAGCCAACTCCTGAGCCTATTCCTAAACCCACTCCAAAGAAGAGAGGTGTTTTATTTCTCAGTCCTGAAGATATGCAAGAGGCAAAGAAATCAATGAAAGAAAAAGATATTAAAGCTGAAGATGTTAAGAATTTACCACCTATTGAAGAAATACATGGTCTTAACATACCGCCTGTTGAAGAACCACATTGTCTTGATAACCCGGCACAGGTAGTAAAGGTAAATTCTCTCTATAGATATGATAAAGTTGAAATCCCCTCTACTAAATTTCATAGCCCATGCTTAGATGAATTTGATGGCTTTACGGCCAGACAAGAAATTTTTAATGCTTATGTTGGTAGAGAGTTAAAGAATAATGCTTTCAAGATAGGACGCGTGAGCGATAATATGGCTAGAGTTAAAGGTGAACATAAACTCGTTAGCAAATATGCTTTTATGGTTGCTACTCAAGCTGAGCAAGTACATAAAGCTCAAAATGATTTGCTTGATGAATTAAATAATAAAAATGACTTTGCTGTTAGAGTGGCTACTAGAACTGGTAGAATGACTCAGGAAGCTTTGTATCCTGAAGGCCACCCTAAGAGAATCGAGAAAAATTCCCAGAGAAACAATTTAGAGGCACCTAGTTCTTCTAAAAAGAAGAGAAAGAAAAACGATAGAACTTTGCATGCTTCTAGTGAACCTACTGTAAACACACCTGAGAATCCCAATGATATTTCTATTTCTGATGCTGAAACATAATCAGGTGATGAACATGAACCTAGTGATAATGTTAATGATAATGCTCATGTTGATGCTCAACCTAGCAAAAAAATGAAGTAGAGATTGAACCTGCTGTTGATCTTGATTACCCACAATCAAAGAATCAATGTTATGATAACAGAGATTTTGTTGTTAGGAAGCACGGTAGAGAAAGAGATCCATGGGTTCAGAAACCCATGCCCTTTCCTCCTAAACCATCCAAGACAAAGCATGATGAGGATTTTGAGCGCTTTGCTGAAATGATTAGACCTATTTTCTTACGTATGCGCTTAACTGATATGCTCAAAGTAAATCCTTATGCTAAGTATATAAAGGATATCATTACAAATAAAATAAAGATACCGGAAGCTGAAATTCCCACCATGCTTGCTAATTACAGTTTTAAGGGTAGAATACCAAAGAAACTTGGAGATCCGGGTGTACCAACTATACCATGCTCCATTAAAAGAAATTATGTTAGAACTGCTTTATGTGATCTTGGAGCCGGTGTTAGTGTTATGCCTATCTATTTATATCATAGACTTGAATTGAATAAGTTGACACCTACTGAAATATCTTTGCAAATGACTGATAAATCAACTACTATACCTGTCGGTATTTGTGAGGATGTGCCTGTTGTGGTTGCAAATGTCACTATCTTAACGGACTTTGTTATTCTTGATATTCCCGAGGACGATAGTATGTCGGTTATCCTTGGTAGACCTTTTTTGAATACTGCAGGGGCTGTTATTGATTGCAACAAAGGCAATGTCACTTTTCATGTTAATGGTAATGAGCATACGGTACACTTTCCGAGGAAACAACTTCAAGTTCATAGCATCAATTCTATTGGAAAAGTTCCAACTATCATTATTGGAGGTTTTGAATTTCCTCTTCCTACTGTCAAGAAAAAGTATGATATTCTTACTGTTGGGGATGTTCATATCCCCGTCGAGGTAACTTAGTGTTATTCGAAATTTCTCTGGTTCCCTGTTATTCGGAATGAGTTTGTTAACAAGACTTGATCAACCTTGTTAGCGGATTCATTTTGATGATCACGAGATGGATGAAACTAGAAGGCACAACCTTCTGTACCCTCTTTTTACTTTCTGTTATTTAGAATAAATAAAGCAAAAATAGTATTATCTGTCTGTTTTCTGAATTATCCGTGCAATAAAAAATATCTTGAAAATAAAAGTGCTCCAAATGCCCTGCAAATTTAGTATGATTTTTTATGGAATATTTGAGGATTTTAGGCACTGAAATCACTGCAGGAGGGGCAAGCACTAGGCCACGGGAGTGGAGGGCGCGCCCACCTACCCTGGGCGCGCCCCCTTGTCTCGTGGGCCCCTGGTGGCCCCCCTCCACTTATTCCAGCACCTACACACTCCATCTTCTTCCCAAAAAATTCCCCATCCATCTCAAGCACGAGTTCTAGCTCGTTTTGCTGTGATTTTTTATCTCCTTGCTCAAAGTTCCATTCACAAAACTGCTTTGGGAGATTGTTGCTTGGTATGTGACTCCTCCATTGGTCCAATTAGTTTTTGTTCTAGTGCTTTATTCATTACAAATTTTTGCTGCATAAGTGACCATGTTCTTGAGCTTGCATGTTGAATTTATGAGGTCCCAAGCAATTCTAATCAATGATATAGGCTCTAGGCACTTGTAGCAGTAGTTGCTATCAATCTTGTTTAGCTTTATTCACTTTTATTTTGAAGTTGCTAAAATTTCAGAAATTTTTCAGAAAAAGAATTATGTCTAGGAGATTGTACCAAGGTGGTTCCTCGGTAAAGAAAGGGCCGAGGAGTGCTATACATGAGCAAGATGTTGAATTACCGAGGGACACGGATGTTCGACCTTGTGAGTGGCCATCCGACGATTTTATGGTCGAAGAAGGCTTTAAGGAGGAATTTGACGCGTATGTGCGTAATGCTGAGCTGGAGGACTTCTTACAAGATAAGTGTCCTCAGTACTACCAATTGACTGATTCCTTTGTGTGGAGGTTTAAATATAATTGTACACGTAATTCTCCTAGTGTCCTATTTGATATCTATGTTACATCTTATACCATGGACTTAGAGGATTTTACAGCTGCTTGTAAACTTCCACAGTGGGGTAATATTAATGATCCTCAAAAATCTGAATTTAGAGATTTCCTTGGTAGTATTACTGTGGGAGAATCCAGGGACACAACACAAGCTACCATAGGGAGCATTCATTTTCCTGCTATACATTAGTTTGCTCTCTTCATTGATAGATGCATTAACGGTAAAGATGAAGCATGTCACATGTGTGTCCCTGATCTGTGTGTCCTCAAGAGTGTTGTGTTAGGTTACAGAGGTTATAACTTGGGGGCAATAGTGTTGGAAATATGCCCTAGAGGCAATAATAAATTAGTTATTATTATATTTCCTTGTTCATGATAATCGTTTGTTATCCATGCTATAATTGTATTGATAGGAAACTCAGATACATGTGTGGGTACATAGACAACACCATGTCCTTAGTAAGCCTCTAGTTGACTAGCTCGTTGATCAATAGATGGTTACGGTTTCCTGACCATGGACATTGGATGTCATAGATAACGGGATAACATCATTAGGAGAATGATGTGATGGACAAGACCCAATCCTAAGCATAGCACAAGATCGTGTAGTTCATTTTGCTAGAGCTTTTTCAATGTCAAGTATCTCTTCCTTAGACCATGAGATCGTGTAACTCCCGGATACCGTACGAGTGCTTTGGGTGTACCAAATGTCACAACGTAACTGGGTGACTATAAAGGTGCACTACAGGTATCTCCGAAAGTGTCTGTTGGGTTGACACGGATCGAGACTGGGATTTGTCACTCCGTATGACGGAGAGGTATCTCTGGGCCCACTCAGTAATGCATCATCATAATGAGCTCAAAGTGACCAAGTGGTTGGTCACGGGATAATGCATTACGGTACGAGTAAAGTGACTTGCCGGTAACGAGACTGAACGAGGTATTGGGATACCGACGATCGAGTCTCGGGCAAGTAACGTACCGATTGACAAAGGGAATTGCATACGGGGTTGATCGAATCCTCGACATCGTGGTTCATCCGATGAAATCATCGTGGAACATGTGGTAGCCAACATGGGTATCCAGGTCCAGCTGTTGGTTATTGCCCGAGAGCCGTCTCGGTCATGTCTGCATGTCTCCCGAACCCGTAGGGTCTAC
The DNA here is from genome assembly GCF_018294505.1 of Triticum aestivum. NCBI lineage: Eukaryota > Viridiplantae > Streptophyta > Magnoliopsida > Poales > Poaceae > Triticum > Triticum aestivum. Next base: position 111,805,775 of record NC_057801.1, on the reverse strand, counting down.
ACACTTAAGGTTCGGTGACGCTAGGGTTGTATGAATATGAGTATGCAGCAAACCGAATGTTGTTAGGAGTCCCGGATGAGATCCCGGACGTCACGAGGAGTTCCGGAATGGTCCGGAGGTAAAGATTTATATATAGGAAGTCTTATTTTGGTCGCCGAAAAAGTTTCGCACTTTATCGGTATTGTACCGGGAGTGCCGAAAGGGGTCCGGGGGTCCACCGGGGGGCACATGGACTGTAGGGGGTCCGCCTTGGCCCATATGGGCCAAGGGAACCAGCCCCAAGATGCCCATGCGCCAAGGAGACTTGGAGAGGGGAGAGTCCAAAGAGGGGAAGGCACCTCCGAGGTGCCTTGGGGAGGATGGACTCCTCCCCCCCTCTTGGCCGCACCCCTTCCTTGGAGGAAGGGGCAAGGCTGTGCCCTCCCCCCTCTCTTGCACCTATATAAAAGGAGGGGAGGGAGGGGTGGCCGCACCCATAAGCCCTGGCGCCTCCCTCCTCCCTGCAACACCTCCTCCTCCTCCCGTAGTTGCTTAGCGAAGCCCTGCCGGAGTTCTGCTGCATCCACCACCACGCCGTCGTGCTGCTGGATCTTCATCAACCTCTCCTTCCCCCTTGCTGGATCAAGAAGGAGGAGACATCATCTGCTCCGTACGTGTGTTGAACGCGAAGGTGCTGTCCGTTCGGCACTAGGTCATCGGTGATCTGAATCACGGCGAGTACGACTCCATCAACCCTGTTCCATTGAACGCTTCCGCTTAGCGATCTACAAGGGTATGTAGATGCACTCTCCTTCCCCTCGTTGCTGGTTTCTCCATAGATAGATCTTGGTGACACGTAGGAATTTTTGAATTTATGCTACGTTCCCCAACAGTGGCATCATGAGCTAGGTCTATTGCGTAGATTCTTTGAACGAGTAGAACACAAAGTAGTTGTGGGCATTGATCTTGTTCAATATGCTTACCGTTACTAGTCCAATCTTGTTTCGACGGTATTGTGGGATGAAGCGGCCCGGATCGACCTTACACGTACTCTTACGTGAGACAGGTTCCACCGACTGACATGCACTTGGTGCATAAGGTGGCTAGCGGGTGCCAGTCTCTCCCACTTTAGTCGGAACGGATTCGATGAAAAGGGTCCTTATGAAGGGTAAATAGAAATTGACATATCACGTTGTAGTTTTTGCGTAGGTAAGAAACGTTCTTGCTAGAAACCCATAGCAGCCACGTAAAACATGCAAACAACAATTAGAGGACGTCTAACTTGTTTTTGCAGGGTATGCTATGTGATGTGATATGGCCAAGAAGAATGTGATGAATATATGTGATGTATGAGATTGATCATGTTCTTGTAATAGGAATCACAACTTGCATGTCGATGAGTATGACAACCGGCAGGAGCCATAGGAGTTGTCTTTATTTATTGTATGACCTGCGTGTCATTGAACAACGCCATGTAATTACTTTACTCTATTGCTAACCGGTAGCCATAGTAGTAGAAGTAATAGTTGGCGAGACAACTTCATGAAGACACGATGATGGAGATCATGATGATGGAGATCATGGTGTCATGCCGGTGACGATGATGATCATGGAGCCCCGAAGATGGAGATCAATGGAGCTATATGATATTGGCCATATCATGTCACTACTATATAATTGCATGTGATGTTTATTATGTTTATGCATCTTGTTTACTTAGAACGACGGTAGTAAATAAGATGATCCCTTACAACAATTTCAAGAAGTGTTCTCCCCTAACTGTGCACCGTTGCTAAAGTTCGTCGCTTCTAAGCACCACGTGATGATCGGGTGTGATGGATTCTTACGTTCACATACAACGGGTGTAAGACAGATTTACACACGCGAAACACTTAGGGTTAACTTGACGAGCCTAGCATGTACAGACATGGCCTCAGAACACAGAGACCGAAAGGTCGAGCATGAGTCGTATAGTAGATACGATCAACATGAAGATGTTCACCGATGATGACTAGTCCGTCTCACGTGATGATCGGACACGGCCTAGTTGACTCGGATCATGTAATCACTTAGATGACCAGAGGGATGTCTATCTGAGTGGGAGTTCATAAGATGAACTTAATTATCCTGAACATAGTCAAAAGATCTTTGCAAATTATGTCGTAAGCTCACGCTTTAGTTCCACTGTTTAGATATGTTCCTAGAGAAAATATAGTTGAAAGTTTATAGTAGCGATTATGCGATCAGTAGAAAGCTTATGTCCTTAATGCACCGCTCAGTGTGCTGAACCCCAAACGTTGTTTGTCGATGTTGTGAACATCGGACATACACGTTTTGATAACTACGTGATAGTTCAGTTAAATGGTTTAAGTAGAGGCACCAAAGACGTTTTCGAAACATCGCGGAACATATGAGATGTTTCGAGGGCTGAAATTGGGATTTCAGGCTCGTGCCCACGTCAAGAGGTATAAGACCTCCGACGATTTTCTTAGCCTGCAAACTCAGGAGAAAAGCTCAATCGTTGAGCTTGTGCTCAGATTGTCTGAGTGCAACAATCACTTGAATCGAGTGGGAGTTGATCTTCCAGATGAGATTGTGATGTTTCCCCAAAGTCATTGCCACCAAGCTGCTAGAGCTTCGTGATGAACTATAACATATCAAGGATAGAGATGATGATCCTTGAGGTATTCACGTTGTTTGACATCGCAAAAGTAGAAAGCAAGAAGGAGCATCAATTGTTGATGGTTGGTGAAACCACTAGTTTCAAGAAGGGCAAGGGCAAGAAGGGATACTTCATGAAACGGCAAATCAGCTGCTGCTCTAGTGAAGAAACCCAAGGTTGAACCCAAACCTGAGACTAAGTGCTTCCGTAATAAGGGGAACAACCACTGGAGCAGAATTACCCTAGATACTTGGTAGATGAGAAGGTTGGCAAAGTCGATAGAAGGATATTGGATATACATTATGTTAATGTGTACTTTACTAGTACTCCTAGTAGCACCAGGGTATTAATATATTGGTTCAGTTGCTAAGTGTTAGTAACTCGAAATAAAAGAGCTACGGAATAAACAGAGACTGGCTAAAGGTGAGCTGACGATACGTGCTGGAAGTGTTTCCATGGTTGATGTGATCAAGCATCGTACGCTCCCTCTACCATCGAGATTGGTTTTAAACCCAAATAATTGTTATTGGTGTTTGCGTTGAGCATAGACATGATTGGATTATGTCTGTCGCAATATGGTTATTCATTTAAGGAGAATAATGGTTACTCTGTTTATTTGAATAATACCTTCAATGGTCTAGCACATAAAAGGAATGGTTTATTGAATCTTGATCATGGTGATACACATTTTCATGCCAAAAGGATATAAGATAGTAATGATGGTACCACTTACTTGTGGCACTGCCATGTAAGTCATTTTGGTATAAAACGCATGAAGAAGCTCCATGTTGATGGATCTTTGGACTCACTCGTTTTTGAAAAGTTTGAGACATGCGAACCATGTCTATTGGTGTATACGCATGAAGAAACTCCATGCAGATGGATCGTTTGGACTCACTTGATTTTGAATCACTTGAGATATGCAAATCATACCACATGGGCAATATGACTGAAAAGCCTCGTTTTCAGTAAGATGGAACAAGATAGCAACTTGTTGGAAGTAACACATTTTGATGTGAGCAGTCCAATGAGTGCTGAGGCATGCAGTGAATATCATTATGTTCTTACTTCACAGATGATTCAAGTAGATGTTGAGTATATTTACTTGATGAAACACAAGTCTGAATTATTGAATGGTTCAAGTAATTTCAGAGTGAAGTTGAAGATCATTGTGACAAGAGGATAAAATGTCTATGATATGATCATAGAGATGAGTATCTGAGTTACAAGCTTTGGCACGCAATTAAGACATTGTGGAAATTGTTTCACAATTAATACCGCCTGGAACACCATAGTGTGATGGTGTGTCCGAACATCATAGTTGCACCCTATTGGATATGGTGCGTACCATGATGTCTCTTATCGAATTACCACTATCGTTCATGGGTTAGGCATTAGAGACAACCGCACTCACTTTAAATAGGGCACCACGTAATTCCGTTGAGATGACACCATTGAATTATGGTTTGGAGAAACCTAAGTTGTCGTTTCTTAAAAGTTTGGGGCTGCGACGCTTATGTGAAAAAGTTTCAGGTTGATAAGCTCGAACCCAAAGCGGATAAATGCATCTTCATAGGACACCCAAAACAGTTGGGTATACCTCCTAATTCAGATCCGAAAGCAATAGGGATTGTTTCTTGAATCGGGTCCTTTCTCGAGGAAAAGTTCGTCTCGAAAAGTTGAGTGGGAGGATGGTGGAGACTTGATGAGGTTATTGAACCGTCACTTCAACTAGTGTGCAGCAGGGCACAAGAAGTTGTTCCTGTGGCACCTACACCAATTGAAGTAGAAGCTTATGATAGTGATCATAAAGTTTCGGATCAAGTCACTATCGTACCTCGTAGGGTGACAAGGATGCGTACTGCTTCAGAGTGGTACAGTGATCCTGTCTTGAAGGTCATGTTGCTAGACAACAATGAACCTACGAGCTATGGAGAAGCGATGGTGGGCCCAAATTCCGACAAATGGTTAGAAACCATGAAATCCGAGATAGGATCCATGTATCAGAACAAAGCATGGACTTTGGTGGACTTGCCCGATAATCGGCAAGCCATTGAGATAAATGGATCTTTAAGAAGAAGACGGACATGGACGGTAATGTCACCGTCTATGAAGCTCGACTTGTGGCGAAGAGTTTTTCACAAGTTCAAGGAGTTGACTACGATGAGATTTTCTCATCCGTAGCGATGCTTAAAGTCCGTCGGAATCATGTTAGCATTAGCTGCATTTATGAAATCTGGCAGATGGATGTCAAAACGAGTTTCCTTACCAGTTTTCGTAAGGAAAGGTTGTATGTGATACAATCAGAAAGGTTTTGTCGATCCTAAGGATGCTAACAGGTATGCTAGCTCCAGCAATCCTTCCATGGACTGGAGTAAGCATCTCGGAGTTGGAATATGCACTTTGATAAGATGATCAAAGATTTTGGGTTTATACAAAGTTTATGAGAAACTTGTATTTCCAAAGAAGTGAGTGGGAGCACTATAGAATTTCTGATAAGTATATGTTGTTGACATATTGTTGATCAGAAATGATGTAGAATTTCTGGAAAGCATATAGGGTTATTTGAAAGGTGTTTTTCAATAGAAAACCTGGATTAAGCTACTTGAACATTGAGCATCAAGATCTATGAGGATAGATCAAAAATGCTTAATGGTACTTTCAAATGAGCATATACCTTGACATGATCTTGAAGGTGTTCAAGATGGATCAGTCATAGAAGGAGTTCTTGCCTGAGATGTAAGGTATGAAGTTCAGACTTAAAGCTCGACCACGGCAGAAGAGAGAGAAAGGACGAATGTCGTCCCCTATGCTTCAGACGTAGGCTCTATAGTATGCTATGCTGTGTACCGCACCGGAAGTGTGCCTTGCCATGAGTCAGTCAAGGGGTACAAGAATGATCCAGGAATGGATCATTAGACAGCGGTCAAAATTGTCCTTATAACAAATAAGGACATGTTTCTCGATTATGGAGGTGATAAAGAGTTCGGCGTAAAGGGTTACGTCGATGCAAGCTTTAACACCTATCCGAGTGACTCTGAGTAGCAAACCGGATACGTATAGTGGAGTAACCATTTGGAATAGCTCCAAGTGGAGCGTGGAAGCAGCATTTACAATATGACATAGAGATTTGCGAAGTACACACGGATCTGAATGTTGCAGACCCGTTGACTAAAACCTCTCTCACAAGCAGAACATGATCAAACCCCAGAACTCATTGAGTCTTAATCACATGATGATGTGAACTAGTTTAATGACACTAGTAAACTCTTTGGATGTTGGTCACATGGCGATGTGACCTGTCAGTGTTAATCACATGGCGATGTGAACTAGATTATTGACTCTAGTGCAAGTGGGAGACTGTTGGAAATATGCCCTAGAGGCAATAATAAATTAGTTATTATTATATTTCCTTGTTCATGATAATCGTTTGTTATCCATGCTATAATTGTATTGATAGGAAACTCAGATACATGTGTGGGTACATAGACAACACCATGTCCCTAGTAAGCCTCTAGTTGACTAGCTCGTTGATCAATAGATGGTTACGGTTTCCTGACCATGGACATTGGATGTCATTGATAACGGGATCACATCATTAGGAGAATGATGTGATGGACAAGACCCAATCCTAAGCATAGCACAAGATCGTGTAGTTCGTTTTGCTAGAGCTTTTTCAATGTCAAGTATCTCTTCCTTAGACCATGAGATCGTGTAACTCCCGGATACCGTAAGAGTGCTTTGGGTGTACCAAACGTCACAACGTAACTGGGTGACTATAAAGGTGCACTACAGGTATCTCCGAAAGTGTCTGTTGGGTTGACACGGATCGAGACTGGGATTTGTCACTCCGTATGACGGAGAGGTATCTCTGGGCCCACTCGGTAATGCATCATCATAATGAGCTCAAAGTGACCAAGTGGTTGGTCACGGGATCATACATTACGGTACGAGTAAAGTGACTTGCCGGTAACGAGACTGAACGAGGTATTGGGATACCGACGATCGAGTCTCGGGCAAGTAACGTACCGATTGACAAAGGGAATTGCATACGGGGTTGATCGAATCCTTGACATCGTGGTTCATCCGATGAAATCATCGTGGAACATGTGGGAGCCAACATGGGTATCCAGATCCTGCTGTTGGTTATTGCCCGAGAGCCGTCTCGGTCATGTCTGCATGTCTCCCGAACCCGTAGGGTCTACAGACTTAAGGTTCAGTGACGCTAGGGTTGTATGAATATGAGTATGCAGCAAACCGAATGTTGTTCGGAGTCCCGGATGAGATCCCGGACGTCATGAGGAGTTCCGTAATGATACGGAGGTAAAGATTTATATATAGGAAGTCTTATTTTGGTCGTCGGAAAAGTTTCGCACTTTATCGGTATTGTACCGGGAGTGCCGAAAGGGGTCCGGGGGTCCACCGGGCGGTCCACCTGCCCCGGGGGCCACATGGGCTGTAGGGGGTGCGCCTTGGACCATATGGTCCAAGGGCACCAGCCCCAAGAGGACCATGCGCCAAGGAGACTTGGAGAGGGGAGAGTCCAAAGAGGGGAAGGCACCTCCGAGGTGCCTTGGGGAGGATGGACTCCTCCCCCCTCTTGGCCGCACCCCTTCCTTGGAGGAAGGGGCAAGGCTGCGCCCTCCCCCCTCTCTTGCGCCTATATAAAGGGAGGGGAGGGAGGGGTGGCCGCACCCATAAGCCCTGGTGCCTCCCTCCTCCATGCAACACCTCCTCCTCCTCCCGTAGTTGCTTAGCGAAGCCCTGCCGGAGTTCTGCTGCATCCACCACCACGCCGTCGTGCTGCTGGATCTTCATCAACCTCTCCTCCCCCCTTGCTGGATCAAGAAGGAGGAGACGTCATCCGCTCCGTACGTGTGTTGAACGCGGAGGTGCTGTCCGTTCGGCACTAGGTCATCGGTGATCTGAATCACGGCGAGTATGACTCCATCAACCCCGTTCCATTGAACGCTTCCGCTAGGCGATCTACAAGGGTATGTAGATGCACTCTCCTTCCCCTTGTTGCTGGTTTCTCCATAGATAGATCTTGGTGACACGTAGGAAATTTTTTGAATTTATGCTACGTTCCCCAACAAATAGTTGCACGTAGGTTGCAGAATAATGGTAGAGATGGAGATTTATTTGGAGGAATGCAACCCGTGTGGCTAATTATCTTGATATAGCCCCACGACAGGGGGATATGATGTTACCTCCTGCTTATTTAGATTATGACGCTATGGTCAACCATCATTTTCTTAGGAGGAATGAACAATTCCTCCATTATCGACTAATCTATGACAGACGCAACGTCGTCCATGTTACTCTTCCTACTCCTCTCCTTTTTGATTATCAGGCAAAAGGAAGATATGTTGATACCAGGGAGGAAGCAGCTGAACACGAGGGGAGAGCGGAGGCGGCTCGCCAACATGCCGCAGCTCAGGAGGCGGTTGCTGCTACATCTCAGTACGACCCCAGCTACAACTATGGATATCAGCCAGGCGGTCCTTGGTACTAGACCAAGTTAAGCCAAAAGCCTAAGCTTGGGGGAGTACGTATTTCACATGACTTTACATTCATGTTCACACACTAGTCGTCGGTGCTCATACTCTTTCATTGTATTATCCATGCTAGTTTAATTTTCTTTTTCTCGATTTCTTCTTGTGTGTTTTATAAACCTTAAGAAAAACCAAAAAAATTAGTTAGTTTAATTTCCATGCTTGTAGTAGAAATTAAAATGAAAACCCAAAAAAGATTTCTAGTTCTTCTTCTTACTTGTTGGGAGCTCTCCCGTGTAAATAGTTTTATTTTCTTTTCTTTCCTTTGGGGGTCGAGAAGACCATATTGAAAATGCTTAGTGGCTCTCATATGCATGATTGTTTATTTAACTTAGAGCCCATATTATCTTGTCTTCTCTTTTGAGTTGAATGCTTGTAGATTCCAGCTTAGTCCAATGCACGTGCACTATTATTATTATACACATCGTTTGGTCGTGCAAGTGAAAGGCAATAATGACGATATATGATGGACTTATTGAGATGAGAAAAGCTGGTATAAACTCGACCTCTCTTGTTTTTGTAAATATGGAGAGTTCATCATTTCTAATTCAACTTATTATGAGGTAAACATATTTGAAATGACATTTAGAAATTATAGTTGCTTGTGCCATGCTTGATTAGCTATGAGTTATAATGGTTTACCTTGCGTGCCAACATGCTATTAGAATGATTATGATGTGGTATGATGGGATGGTATCCTTCTTTGAATGAATTGAGTGACTCGACTTGGCACATGTTCACGCATGTAGTTGAAACAAATCTACATAGCCCTCATGATATCTATTTTCATGGTATATTATATCCTACTCATGCTTGTATTCGGTGTGAATTAATTTTAATGCATGATTATGACTGTTGTCGCTCTCTCAGTTGGTCGCTTCCCAGTCTTTTGCTAGCCTTCACCTGTACTAAGCAGGAATACTGCTTGTGCATCCAAACTCCATAAACCCCATAGTTGTTCCATATGAGTCCACCATACCTACCTATATGCGGTATTTACCTACCGTTCCAAGTAAATTTGTATGTGCCAAACTCCAAACCTTCAAATGAAATTATATTTTGTATGCTCGAGCAGCTCATCTTTCAACTAGGGCTGCCTATATCTTCCATGCTAGGTGGGTTATTCTCAAGAGGAGTGGACTCCGCTCCTCATTCACGAGAAAGGGCTGGTAACCGGGATGCCCAGTCCCATGATCCAAAAAGATCAAAGCAAATGAAAATAATTAAACAAATCTCCCCTAGGGTTGTTGTTAGTTGGAGGCACTCGTTGTTTCGAGCAAGCCATGGAATAATGCTTGTTGGTGGTTGGGGGAGTATAACTTTACCATTCTGTTTGGGAACTGCCTATAATGCATGTAGTATGGAAAATACAGCCATCTCGTAGTTGTTGCGTTGACAGCAAAATTATGCCGCTCAAAATATTATTCAATCTCTATTTTAAAATCAAGCTCTGGCACCTCTACAAATCCCTGCTTCCCTTTGCGAAGGGCCTATCTATTTACTTTTATGTTGAGTCATCACCCTTCTTATTAAAAAGCACCCGCTGGAGAGCACACTGTCATTTGCATTCATTACTATTGGTTTATACTGGGTATGACTTGACTGGATCTCTTTTACCATGAATTACAATGTTTAGTCAGTCCTTGATCTTTAAAGGTGCTCTGCATTTATGTTTGCGGTCTCAGAAAGGGCTAGCGAGATACCATTTTGTTATATTATGTTATGATTGTTTTGAGAAAGTGTTGTCATCCGATTTTTATTATTATGGCTAACTAGCTGATTATGCTACTGATATGAGTAATGGTGAGACCTGGGTGTTATTATGAGTATGGTTAGTTCATAATATTTGCTGAAACCTGAATGATGGCTTCGCATGTTTACAACAACAAGAGCAAACAGAGTTTGTATCATGACCGGTTTTCCGGGTATTAATTTCCAGAAAATGGCCATTGTGCTCACCAGCCCCAGGATTACTGTTAGCTGATGAGGCACCAACTTGATACAGAAATTCCAAGCAAAATACAAAAATATGTAGTACAAGACCATTATGGCCTATGAGTACAACAAATGGTTTCTAGTGGTTGATGGTGGAAGCGGTCTGTGAATCATCAGTGTCTATGGGACTCCATTTCCAACAGGAACAGCTGACCAGGTTAACTCCTATCTTCGTGAGGCTGCTATCACTGTTGCTTAGTTTCCAGGGCTGTCATCACAACGCTCCTCTCCAAGCAAGAAATCTGGCCAAGACAATAGCCAGGGACAAGCCAGTGAGTACTTTGAATCTACTCGCAAACATTTTGAACACGGGTATAAAATAAATGATAATCATGCACTGAAATACTCTATGATCACATCGTCAGTCATGAATGAAAATCTTTTCTGCATGCAAGCAGATTATTTATATGCAACATGAATATGCAATAATGGAGTGGAAATAAAATGCCACAGTTGGGCGTCTCAGTGACACCACATAAAGGGCTTATAAAGTATATAAATAACAAGCAATGCCACAGTCGGGCGTCTCAGTGACACCACATAAAGGGCTTATAAAGTATATAAATAACAAGCAATGCCACAGTCGGGCGTCTCAGCGACACCACCTAAAGGGCTTATAAAGTATATAAATAACAAGCATGCCACAGTCGGGCATCTCAGCGACACCACATAAATGGCTTACAAAGTAAGTAAATAACAAGCAATGCCACAGTCGGGCATCTCAGCGACACCACATAAAGGGCTTATAAAGTAAATAATCACAATGAATATCCAGGAGGTAGAACTGTCCCAGGGATACTCAATAATTCAAATAATATAATGGGTTAGTCGATAATAAAAATAAACATAATTATCACAAGTCATCAATCATGATCCACGTTCTGGTTTAGTAGTTTCCCCTCCGAAGACCGACACTAAGACCGACACTTGACCCATCCCAGACTGTAGTCCTTAACCATGGACACAGCTATGCAAATAGATTTAATCTCTACAGAGGGTGTACTCTTTACCCACGAGTAACGGATTCCTTTAGTCCATCGGGACTAATTCCGTCTACAGTCTTTTAATTGAAAACACACCTGACTTGCACACACCAGCTTAACTTACCGGTGTCTGGAATCACCCACGACACCTGTCAAGCAAAACTCTAAGTGGAAGGCTACAACCTCGCGTAGCATGGGATCAAATTTATATCGTGTGCTCTAAGGGGTGGCCTCCCCTCTCGGTCCCAACCGGAAAAACCCATGCCCCCTGACTAGATGACTGGCTTTAATCCATGGCCATGGTACCCTCATCCCGACCCCTCTGTACGGTGTGTGCTAGAAAGGGGTTGACAATTTACTGAACCATACCCTACCTGTGGCAGGGACTAGTGGTAGTACGAAACAAGTGTGGAGGTTACTGGAACAAGACTCGCTCTACGGTCGACTCAGGAGGTTTTCTAATTTCCCTGCATGACATGTATACAAATATAATTCAACCACAGAATCACCACCCATTATACCTTACTATGCCATACCAGACATAACCGTCCCGATGGAGACCGGCGACAAGCTCACACCTACCCAAGGCAGCGGCTTTCCCTGGATTCCTTTCCGGCATGCATGCAAGGCACATGAGGATGACTACCATCACAGGTATATTTATTTCCAGCAGCAAGGAAATCACTAATATGCATTCTTGCGAATGATCGTATCACCACATGAAATAACAAGTTCTCCGAAATAAGGTGGTGTTATAATCGTGTCAACTAACACACCAAAAATATTATGCCAGGGTTCAGAATGCTTGCCTTCAAGTTGTGGAGGGGTGAGGTGCACTCCAAAATTTTTGAAAGTTATAATCTCCTCCAAATTCCTATTTTCAAAAATATTCAAACAACACATACTTTAAAAAAACAGTACAAAAAAGTTGCTTGAAATTTTTTTCAAATAAAGCTTAAAACAAACTAGACTAAATTTGAGAGAGGTAGGAAAAAGAATCAACTCATTTGGAGTTTTATTTAAAAAGATATAGCCAGTCAAAGTTGTGGTCAAAATCTGTTTTTTTATAAAAACATAAAAGGAAAACGTTTTAAACGGGATTACGCTTTCGGGCAAAGGAGACGCACTTGAGGTTTTACGCCTCCACTTATCCAGCGTGGACCACGCGGGGAGTCACTGGTAGTGGGTCCAGGGGGCCCACTAGTCAGGTTTGACTAGTCGCCCCCGCCTCCTTCCTCCTCTGTCCGAGCCGATGCGGGGCTCCGGCGATGCTCGCCGGCGAATGGTGGTTCCTCAAGGGCATCCGAGTGCAGGGATGGATCCGCCACTCCTAGGCGGTCCTCCCGGTAGTTGTAGGGTTGCCGGGGGTGGAGAGAATCGCCGGAGGTGAGCTCTGCGGCGAAGGGGAGGCTTCGGTGGATTTGGGGGTTCTGGCCATGGTGGTTCCTAGCTGCGCCTGGGAGGCTAGGCAGCTCCGCGGGTTCAAGGGGGGTCGAACGGTGGTGTTGGGGGTCAGGGGGAGGCTTTGGTTGCGTCGGAACGGACCGGGACGGGGCGGCGGCCGAGCTGACCAGAGAGGGTGAAGACGGCCTTCTCTCTTTGATTGACGACTAAGGGGGGCACGAGAAGGATGGTGTGAGGCTGCCTGAGTGCTCGGAGGAGCTCGGGGGCCTCCTTTTATAGCACATCCAAGTCGGTTCACGGCGGCCGTGGATAAGCTCGCCGGCGACCATCTTTCTGTAGCATCCGGGGGACGTGGCGGCGATGGGCGCTTGCGGACCAGCTTGGGGATAGGGACGGCCTGCTCACGAGGGTAGGTGGCGAGACGTTGTGGTTTGGGCGGCGCCGTCCATGGCAGGGCGCACTGTGGCCGTCAGTGTGCCGCCAAGAGGGCCCTGGCGGCGGCGATGTAGGGCGCCAGGGGCGGGCTGGTGTGTTGTTGTGAGTGGATGAGGTCAGGGTGCGGCCCTGCAGGCGAGTAAGGGCCGGGGCGCGACGCGGCTACTCGAGTGCACGCACGTGCAAAACGCGCGCTCTGGGCGCGCCCAGAGCACGCACGCAACGTGCTCGGCAATATGCTAAGGCATGCTAGGGGGCTCTAATCCATAAGAGGGTTAGCAGGGTAGGGTTATAGGCTAGGGCAAATCCATGGGACATGCTGGTCTAGTCAGGGGATCAAGTTCATAACACAAATCAAAAACTAAGCCAAAACTGGTCATGTACTCCAAGTGTTTGACAGAATGCCAGAGGCATCTAGGCAGTTCTTGGAGTGGTCAAAATCTCCAGATGGTGGTCTCATTAGGTGAATGAGAGGTTGGTGAGCTTAGTTGGCCAAATACAGAAACTTGTTAGTGCAAGATTTGCAAAACTTCAATTCTGGACAGGAGGTAAATGGCATCATTTCATGAACCAAAAATGATCCAATGGGTGCATGCTCCTGGACTTAGGGGTTTAGCAGGGAGGACTACAAGTAGGAAAAGGAATCATGGATAAAGGAGCAAATTAAAATGTGGTTTCTGTACAAATCCTCAAGTTGGACCAGAATGGAAAACAGGTTGATTCACTCAATTTTCCAAAGCACACTACAAGGTTTTTGCATGAAGTTGAATTGCATGCTACCACTGACATCCCATAATTTTGGTGAAGGCTTTTAAGAAATATTTAAATAGGTTGTAGTGCAAATTTGCCCACTGGACCAGATTTGAAAATATGATGTAGAGCTCAAAATTTCCAATGGACAAAAGATATTTTTGCGTAAAAGTGGTTTAAAAACATCACATGACATCTCCAAATTTTGGTTGGAATTTTAAATAAATTTATCAAAAGGGTTGTAGTTCAAATGGTACCCTAAAACCATGGGAGACCATTTTTAAAGAAATAAAGATCAGGAGAATTATTATATAATTAATTCCTCTGATGAAAAGAAAAGTTTTTCTTGAGAGGGTACACAAGTCCAACAAAACATTTGGAAAGTTTTCACTTGGGGTAAAAACTCCATAATAACCAAGAAAAGAATGGTTCTGAAATCAAGAAAACCAAGAAAATGGAAAGTTAAATTTCCTGGCAAGATTTTTAATAAACAAAACATGTTTAAAAAGTTTGGGGTGTCACAGTTTGTAAAAGTTTTTCTTTATCACTTTCAGTTTAACAACTGAATTGCTTGAGGACAAGCAAAGGTTTAAGCTTGGGGGAGTTGATACGTCTCCAACGTATCTACTTTTCCAAACACTTTTGCCCTTGTTTTGGACTCTAACTTGCATGATTTGAATGAAACTAACCCGGACTGATGCTATTTTCAGTAGAACTGCCATGGTGTTGTTTTATGTGTAGAAAGCCAAAGTTCTCGGAATGTCCTGAAAATCCACGGAGGCACTTTTTTGGAAAATATAAAAAATACTGGCGGAAGAATCAAGACCAGGGGGCCCACACCCTGTACACGAGGGTGGGGGCGCGCCCTCCCCCCCTAGGCGTGTCCCCTGTCTCGTGGGCCCCCTGAGGCTCCGCCGATCTCAACTCCAACTCCATATATTCTGTCTCGCGGAGTAAAAAATCAGAGAGAAAGTTTCATCGCGTTTTACGATACGAAGCCATCGCCAAGCCCTGGAGTCCGTTCGGGGCTCCGGAGAGGGGGATTCGTCGCCGTCGTCATCATTAAACATCCTCCATCACCAATTTCATGATGCTCACCGCCGTGCGTGAGTAATTCCATTGTAGGCTTGCTGGACGGTGATGGGTTGGATGAGATTTACCATGTAATCAAGTTAGTTCTGTTAGGGTTTGATCCCTAGTATCCACTATGTTCTGAGATTGATGTTGCTATGACATTGCTATGCTTAATGCTTGTCACTAGGGCCTGAGTGCCATGATTTCAGATCTGAACCTATTATGTTTTCATGAATATATGTGTGTTCTTGATCCTATCTTGCAAGTCTATAGTCACCTATTATGTGTTATGATCCGACAACCCCGAAGTGACAATAATCGGGATACTTCTCGGTGATGACCATAGTTTGAGGAGTTCATGTATTCACTATGTGCTAATGCTTTGTTCCAGTTCTCTATTAAAAGGAGGCCTTAATATCCCTTAGTTTCCGCTAGGACCCCGCTGCCACGGGAGGGTAGGACAAAAGATGTCATACAAGTTCTTTTCCATAAGCACGTATGACTATTTACAGAATACATGCCTACATTACATTGATGAACTGGAGCTAGTTCTGTGTCACCCTATGTTATAGCTATTACATGAGGAATCGCATCTGACATAATTATCCATCACTGATCCATTGCCTATGAGCTTTTCACATCTTGTGTTTCGTTTATTTACTTTTCCGTTGCTACTGTTATAATCACTACAAAACCCAAAAACATTACTTTCGCTACCGTTATCTTTATTATCATACTACTTTGCTACTAAATACTTTGCTGCAGAAACTAAGTTATCCAGGTGTGGTTGAATTGACAACTCAACGGCTAATACTCAAGAATATTCTTTGGCTCCCCTTGTGTCGAATCAATAAATTTGGGTTGAATACTTTACCCTCGAAGCTGTTGCGATCCCCTACACTTGTGGGTTATCAGTCATCTGGATGTGTACCTCAGACTGGGTGAAGCCGAAAGCTAGCGTTCTTAAGGGAATATTCGGTCGGTGGACTAAAGATGTTTTTGACACGTAACACTATGAACCCCCAGATGTTACGTATGCTACGATTTTTCAATCACATTTCGGACATGCATGTTGACGCATGTTGACCCAGGGAAAGGAACCCTTAATGGAACTATTCTCTCTGGAAGATGTTTCTTACAATCACAATGTAATATAACATAGCTAGCCGGATACTTTTCTATTCAAGCAACTATGACCCCTACGCCTGTAGTTTCCCCGCATACCCCGGTCTATATTACCGAGTGGGTATTCGGAAACACACTCCGCACCTTCGGGTCCAGAGGTCGAAGCGAAAAGGTACGCCATGACAATCGTCTTACAATCCGGCTAGGGACAAATTTGTCAATTGAAGTACATAGTCACTTAGGACTTAAAAACTTCTTCCTATATGCCATCTAACAGGCTATCTAGCTTACAATCCTGTTGGGAATACTTGGCAGCTACTTCTACCTGGTCGTATACCAAACTAACGGGAATTTCTTTTCCATATGACCCTAAAGGTCTGACCCGGGCCATATGATTCGGATCAAGCTTGGTGTACTGTGTTTTCACCATGGCCCAGGCCTCTCGCGCACCTTCTCGGTAGGTCGATATCTTCCATAATCGGAAACGCCGCCGCGCTCCCTTAAATAGCTGTACAAGCTACATACTTCCTGGAGGGGAGTCGGATGGCCATAAGGCCTTGGCAACACTCTGCATCGCCTGTCGAGCCCGCTCGTGCATTTGTGACAGCTCTTGTAGTAGATCGCTCGAAGATCCGGACACCTCCTCTTCGGGACGGCCCGTCAGCATACCTACAGACATAATTCTGTCAGTTCCTTCCCTCGCCGAATTACGCAAAGGTAAGTTTGAACACATACTAAATATGCCGCCTCGCAGCCTCTTATTTTCCTTCATGGAGTCAGCCAGCTAGCCCCACACATCTTTTAGTTCTTCGCCTAGCTGGGTATGGGAATCCTGGAGTTTGTTTTTCTCCTCCCTGACCCATGTCAGTATACGTTCGCCCGCGGCCCTGGGGGCCCACACCCTGTCTACGAGGGTGGGGGCGCGCCCTACCCCCTGGGCACGCCCCCTGCCTCGTGGGCCCCCTGGTGCTCCACCGACCTCAACTCCAACTCCATATATTCATGTTCGGGGAGAAAAAAATCAGGGATAAGGATTCATTGCGTTTTATGATACGGAGCTGCCGCCAAGCCCTAATCTCTCTTGGGAGGGCTGATCTCGAGTCCGTTCGGGGCTCCGGAGAGGGGAATCCGTCACCATCGTCATCATCAACCATCCTCCATCACAAATTTCATGATGCTCACCGCCGTGCGTGAGTAATTCCATTGTAGGCTTGCTGGACGGTGTTGGGTTGGATGAGATTTACCATGTAATTGAGTTAGTTTTGTTAGGGTTTGATCCCTAGTATCCACTATGTTTTGAGACTGATGTTGCTATGACTTTGCTATGCTTAATGCTTGTCACTAGGGCCCGAGTCCATGATATCAGATCTGGACCTATTATGTTTTCATGAATATATGTGAGTTCTTGATCCTATCTTGCAA
The DNA here is from genome assembly GCF_018294505.1 of Triticum aestivum. NCBI lineage: Eukaryota > Viridiplantae > Streptophyta > Magnoliopsida > Poales > Poaceae > Triticum > Triticum aestivum. Next base: position 111,788,391 of record NC_057801.1, on the reverse strand, counting down.
GTCTATAGTCACCTACTATGTGTTATGATCTGGCAACCCCAAAGTGGCAATAATCGGGACCACTCCCGCTGATGACCGTAGTTTGAGGAGTTCATGTATTCACTAAGTGTTAATGCTTTGGTCCGGTACTCTATTAAAAGGAGGCCTTAATATCCCTTAGTTTCCAATAGGATCCCTGTCGGTGTCAAAACCGGCGGATCTCGGGTAGGGGGTCCCGAACTGTGTGTCTTAGGATCAATGGTAACAGGAGACAAGGGACACGATGTTTACCCAGGTTCGGGCCCTCTCGGTGGAGGTAAAACCCTATGTCCTGCTTGATTAATATTGATGATGTGGGTTACAAGAGTAGATCTACCACGAGATCAAGGAGGCTAAACCCTAGAAGCTAGCCTATGGTATGATTGTTGTATATCTGTCGACTAGCCTGGCCCTGGTTTATATAATGCACCAGAGGCCTAGGATAACAAGAGTCCTAGCCGAATATGCCGGTGGGGGAGGAGTCCTTGTATTACTCGCCAAGTCTTGCGGATTCTTCCTTGTATGCGGCAGCTGTCCGGACTGGCCCATGAGTATACGGCCCTGGGGGTCCTCGGCCCAATCTAACCGATTGGGGGACGACATGGTGAGTACCCCCTAGTCCAGGACACCGTCAGTAGCCCCCTGAACCGGCTTCAAGTTAGGGACGCTCCTCGATTCTTCCGAACTGTTCTTCATCTTCGGTCGTCGATCTTGAAAACTGCTTCAACAAATCTTATATCTTGAGGATCGCCGAAATGCATTCGACGAGTTTACACGTTGGGTATCCGAGGAGCCCCTTTAAGTTTACGGCCTTTATCAATGCCTTATTTTTATGCCACGCCTCGGGTTTGAAGTTATTCCTGGGAGGCAGTGTCCTCTTGCGTCCGAGCTCTAACGCCGGACTGCATTCGAGGTATCTTTTGCAGCCGAGCACCAATGCCGGACTGCTTCCCAGCTCTATCGCCGGACTATGTATCCGAGCTCCAACGCCGGACTGTATCCGAGCTCCAACGCCAGACTATATCCGAGCTCCAACACCGGACTGTATCCGAGGTGTCGTAAATCACCTTGGTCCAAAGAAGTTTGAAGGAGTTTAGCCGAGCTTAATGCCGGAAATGCCCTCTAAGGAGCCAGCCAATTGCATCCGAGCTATATGTCGAACCGCTTCCGAGGTGGTTAAGCACCTCGGTCATGGGCTGATTTTTGGTTGATGTTTTTTATTGATGTAATTTATTCTCTGACGAGATATATAGCTAGTAGCCCTCAAGGTATGCATCGGTCTAAAACCTGAGATGCACCTGAAGGATGACATAAGACCGCTGATCCCTGTAGCTGCTGAGACTCAGGTTGATTTGCAAAATCGGTATGAGGATCAAGTCCTAGCTCGGCAGAATACTTTGGGACACAAAAAGCGGCGTGCTCAGTCCTCGAGACTCAGGTTGGGTGCGGCCGACCAACCTGAGGATCAAAATCCCCTCGGAAACTGTATTGCACTTAAGATTTTCTGCATAGAACAAGCAATGCAGTAGCCCCCGAGACACTAGTCGGGTGGCAACATCAGATCAGGGGATCAATGTGCCCCTTTAATATTTGTAAATAATAAGCCCGAAGCCCAGTAGCCCCCGAGCCTTAATGCGGGCACGAGAGGCCGAATTAAGGATCGATATCCATAGTAAAATCAGAAATTATGTGTAATGACTCTATGTATCCAAGTACTTTACGTCATTAATGCTCGGATCCGCATTGTACAAAACTTTGTTGACCGACCATTGGCTTCCACCTCCTTGGCCAATAGCCGAGGAGTGTTTGTCCTACTTTATAAAGCCTTTATGAGGGCAAAGATTTACAACAAACAAGGCAATACGGTTTTATAAACAAAGGTACGCGAAGAGATATGTTATATTACTATTTAAGAAATGTCTTCCAAAGAAAATAGTCCCGCTATCGGTTCCTTTCTTTGGGTTGTCATGCTAAACATGATCATGAAACCTCAGCTCCAATGTAAGAGCAAAATATTGAGGATTTAGTTTGGGAGGCCAGTTACTAGCCCTCGGTAGTGTTCGGCGACAGTCGAGGTCAAGCCGGAAACACTTCAGCCAATTTTATGAATGGCCCGTCATTTAATATAGTCATCGGATCGCTGACCAGTTTACACCTATTGTGACAGTCAGTTTTCGGCTTTCTCCACTGAGGTGCTTGACCATGCGAGCTGGAAGCACAATCGCAGTGGTTCTCCCTTTGCACACCTAGCCGAACAAAGTGGAACATAGGAGGCAAGCGCAGGAGCCGGGCAACCCAACTATTGACCGAAGACACAATTCGAAACTGATGCATATATAGCAATATCCGAGAATGTTTTTGCCGAATCTCTAAAGGTGTCCGGCGTTGCACTTGCGAGACTTGTGCTGAAAACACACAAACAGTTTAAAAGTGCCATGGGCTCGAAAAGCCAAAAAACTTATTCAAAAGGTTAATGTCCGAACTAGATCAAGTGTTCGGTGCCAATCCGAAAATTGGACTTTAGAAAAAAAAAGGTGCTTCTGTCGTGCTTTAACGTGACACATCCTATCTCAAGACTTCAAGCGGGTCAGCCTACGGCTTCAGTCTCCCATCCCGAAGGCGGAGTACTTCTCATTAGGCCAGTTTAGAAAACTAAACTCTAGCGGTTTTGAGAGAGAAATTAGGCTCCCGGCTAGTGACCGCACACTCGTGTCGAGAAAAGGAGTGATAAATAATAATAAAAACTTTGCAACGACTAAGAAGAAAATCACTTATTATGAAACGGCTCAAATAAACATAAGAGCCCCCAAATGACTTGGGTAAAAGTTGACTATATAATGTAAGGTGACATCTAGAATGCCTTCTAGCCGGATTGTAGATCGTTTGTCGTAGCGGGCCTTTTCGCTTCAACGTCTGGACCCAATAGTCCGAAGTGTGTCCGAATACCCTCGTGGTTATAAAAACCGGGGCATGCGTGGAGACCAGGCGTAGGGGTCATTAGTGCTTTATCAGACAAGTGCCCAACTATTTATGTTATATTACATGGTTAGTAAGAAACATCTTCCAGGGAGAATAGTTCCGTTAGGGGTTCCTTTCCCTGGGAGGCATGCCCTAAAGTGCATGTCCGGACTGCGAAAAGAGTAGAAAAACATCTGGGGGCAGGTAAATGAATAGGTAAGAAATCATCTTTTAGTTCACCGATCGAGTATTCCCTTAAGAACGCTAGCTTTCGGCTTCACCCACTCTGAGGTACACATCCGGCTGACCCAGCAGTAACAATCACAGAGGTGCTCCCTTTACCACCTAGCCGAACAATCGAGAACGTAGGGGTAAGCACATGAACCAGGCAACCCAGCTTGGCCAAAACTTAAGTCATAGAGATGCATATAATGGTGAATAAAAGGTATATGCGGAAGTGTGACACATGTGTTGGGCATAAAGCCCGAACTAATAAGCTTCTGTTAAAGAAGCCCCTAGGTATAATGAGCGCGGGTAGCGCGTCAAGTATATGCAAACAAAGTTTGGACAAGGAAAATTTTTACAAGCAACTTTTTTTCCAAAAAAGTATAATGCTTGGTCGAACCGAACACAAGTTAGAAATTTAAAACTTTGAGCATGAAGGCAACTTAGCTGGTTAACGTGTTCGGTATTGACGACGCGGTCCGAGCTTGATGCGGGACAAGTTTCCATCCCCCAAGCCGGTCCCGAGGTGGCGGAGCAAAGAGCTCAGCACTCCGAAGTGGTGACATAGCACGGCCAATGCAGGACGGCAGAGTGATGCCGAAGTCCCTGGCATGGGGTAATGAAGTGTTGACGAAGCCCCCCGTCCAGCCGAGGTGACGTCAAAGGATATAGTCCGGCTGGATCATTTTCCTGTGCACAAAAAATAGTGCAAACCAGAGATAATAATAATAATAATAATAATAAATTGTTGCATAATAAATAATTTATGCAAAGTGAGTAATAAAAGAAATATGGCCTGGTGCCGAAGTCGATATCGGCGTAATGCAATAAAGGCATGGCAAAGCCTGTATTCATAGGTCGGTCTGAGTTCTGGATGCGACGTTCGCCGGACTATGTACGGAAACTGACTGAACCATCATGCGACCGTCGATAATGCGGCCACCATTTGATAGACCTGTGTGCATATGATGGACAAACCAGAGTAATAATTCCTTGGGAAAAATTAACCCAAACAAGCAAAAAAGAAATACTAGGATTAATAGCACCTGGTTTATTTGTTGTAGCAATCCGAAGGAAGGTGATTCCCAAAATTGGGACTCAAACCGCGCACCCATTGCCTGGTCAGCTAGTGACGCCGAAGTGTCCGGAGTAGGTTGATGAAGAGATGGCGAAGCCCCCGGTCCAGCCGAGATATTGAAGTAGGTCGACGTGATGGACACCAGCTTGAAGAAGCAATAGTGCGGCCCTGCCGATGCAGGTCGTGACGTGGTCGATGCCGGCTTGATGAAGCGACCGTGCGGCGATGCCGGTATGCCCGCTCCGTGTAATCCGTGGGGCGGCGATGTTGGTGATGATTTATCCTTCGCGATGCCGGACTCTCGTTCGGCTTGCCGAGATGATGATCCGAAGAAATTGAGCTCGGATCAACAAAGCGACGACGTGTCTAACGCAGGTCGGCCGCCGTGGAGTGATGTTGTCGGGCTGGTTTGACACCGGCGCGACGGTGAAGTTCATATTGCAAGAATACTTTCAATACTACTGGGATGTGTTTGAGAATAAAACACAACACCCCATACGAAAACTCCCTTCAAAAAGGATGTTCGAGATCCTGTTCATAAAGAAGATGAATTCGGGTCGGATTTGTTCTCGCGCAGAAAACAGATCCAAAAAGTGATGCACTAATCGGAAGTTTCCCGGAGTTTGGACGGTCGGATCGAGCTGAATTTTTGGCAGGTGGTAGATATGGGAATTCCGCAGTAAATCAACGGTTGGATCCTCCAAAGCACATCCGAGCTAGATGTTGGATACCACTCCCTAAACTCGTCCGGATTCTCGTCCAGATTCAACAGGGCTCCGGTATATCAGAGATTCCCGGAGATTCCTCCATCGAAACTCGACGAAATTTTTGCAGGGTTGTTGTAGACTTAATTCCGCATAATTACACCGATGTAATCATTTAGGCGACACTCAAGGAGGTGGTGATGGCCGATACAAGTTTGCTGTCCAGAAAAATAGCACGGTCGCCTGAGGGCAATGTTGACGTTGAGCCCCCGAGCTCCATGGATGACTCCTCCATGATCTTGATAGAGATCGGAGTTGGCGTTGATGAAGGTCCTCATCCGAACATGACGATTGGAGGTAGCGCGCAGTCCTTGGTCGAACCAAGGTGACCAGTCGAGCTGGTGACGAAGAAGCCGACGTCGCAGTTGACCTGCAGTCGAGCCATTGATCCTTTCACCGATCACAGAACGGAACTCTCAATGAAAGCACCAATGTCGGTGTCAAAACCGGCGGATCTCGGGTAGGGGGTCCCGAACTGTGCGTCTTAGGATCAATGGTAACAGGAGACAAGGGACACGATGTTTACCCAGGTTCGGGCCCTCTAGATGGAGGTAAAACCCTACGTCCTGCTTGATTAATATTGATGATGTGGGTTACAAGAGTAGATCTACCACGAGATCAAGGAGGCTAAACCCTAGAAGCTAGCCTATGGTATGATTGTTGTATATCTGTCGACTAGCGTGGCCCTGGTTTATATAATGCACCAGAGGCCTAGGATAACAAGAGTCCTAGCCGAATACGCCGGTGGGGGAGGAGTCCTTGTCTTGATCGCCAAGTCTTGCGGATTCTTCCTTGTATGCGGCAGCTGTCCGGACTGGCCCATGAGTATACGGCCCTGAGGGTCCTCGGCCCAATCTAACCGATTAGGGGACGACGTGGTGAGTACCCCCTAGTCCAGGACACCGTCAATCCCGCTGCCACGGGAGGGTAGGACAAAATATGTCATGCAAGTTATTTTCCATAAGCACGTATGACTATATTCGGAATACATGCCTACATTACATTGATGAACTGGAGCTAGTTTTGTGTCACCCTATGTTATAACTGTTGCATGAGGAATCGCATCCGGCATAATTATCCATCACTGATCCAATGCCTATGAGCTTTTCACATATTGATCTATGCTTAGTTACTTTACCGTTGCCACTTTTACAATTACAACAAAATTGCTATTGTTACTTTTGCCACCGTAACCGTTACTTCCATCTGCTTTGCTACTAAACACTTTGCTGCAGATATTAAGTTACCCAAGTGTGGTTGAATTGACAACTCAACTACTAATACTTGAGAATATTCTTTATCTACCCTTGTGTCGAATCAATAAATTTGGGTTGAATACTCTACCCTCGAAAACTGTTGTGATCCCCTATACTTGTGGGTTATCATGACTATTTTCTGGCGCCGTTGCCGGGGAGCATAACTCTATTCTTTGAGTCACTTGGGATTTATATCTGATGATCCATATGAGGAACTTGAAAGACGAGAAAACCAAGATTTATCCCTCAACTACGAGGGGATGTAAGGAAATGCCATCCACCTCTGCACTTGATTCACCATCTGTTTTGAGTAAACCTGCGACACCTAAACCTGCTTGTGCTATTAATTCTGATATGTCACATGTTATTTATGATGCCACTTTGGCTATGCATGATACTTATGATGAAACTACTTATGTGCTTGATACTACTGTGCCATTAGGTGAATTTCTTGATGAACAACTTGCTAGGGCTAGAGAGAATGAAATTATTGAAACTAATAATATTGATGAAAGTGATGATGAAGATTCTCCCCCTAGATATGAATTGTCTGTTGTGCGTGAGGGTTGTGTTATGCATGAAGAAACTGCTAGGGATTTTCTTCCTTGCAATGACAGATTTGATCTTAAGAAATTATTAGCTAAGCTGAAAGAAAGTCTCTGAATGCTAGAATGAAATATGTCCCTACTTTTGCTACTTCACCTATCTGTATTACTGATAAGGATTATGATTTCTCTGTCGATCCTAAGATAATTACTTTGGTTGAATCTGATCCTTTTTATGGCTATGAATCTGAAACTGTTGTGGCACATCTTACTAAGTTAAATGATATAGCCACCCTATTCACTAGTGATGAGAAAACTCGATACTACTATATCCTTAAGTTATTTCCATTCTCATTAAAGGGTGATGCTAAAATATGATTTGTTACTTCTCTGCTAAATATTTCCCCGCTCATAAGAAACAAGCTGCTTTAAGGGGAATATATAATTTTGTGCAAACTGAAGAAGAGAGTCTCCCACAAGCTTGGGGGAGGCTTCTCTGATTACTTAATGCTTTGCCTAATCATCCTCTCAAGAAAAATGAAATACTTGATATCTTTTATAATGGACTAACCGATGCTTCCAGAGACCACCTAGATAGTTGTGCTGGTTGTGTTTTCAGGGAAAGAACTGTTGATCAAGCTGAATTGTGATTGAATAATATGTTGACTAATGAAAATAATTGGACAATTCCTGAACCAACTCCTAAGCCAACTCCGAAGAAAAGAGGTGTTCTATTTCTCAGTCCTGAAGATATGCAAGAGGCAAAGAAATCTATGAAAGAAAAGGGTATTAAAGATAAAGATGTTAAGAATTTACCGCCTATTGAAGAAATACATGGTCTTGATAATCCGACACAGGTAGTAAAGGTAAATTCTCTCTATAGATATGATAACGCTGAAATCCCGTCTACTGAGTTTGCTAGCCAATGCTTGGATGAGTTTGATGACTTTATGGCTAAACAAGAAAACTTCAATGCTTATGTTGGTAGACAATTGAAAAGAAATGCTTATATGATTGAACACTTGAGTGATTATATGTCTAGAGTTAAAGGTGAACTTAAACTTATTAATAAACATTCTTATGGGGTTACCACTCAAGTAGAACAAGTGCTTAAAGATCAAAATGATTTGCTAAATGAATTAAATAATAAGAAAAATGATAATGTTGTTAGAGTTATGACTAGAGGTGGTAGAATGACTCAGGAACCTTTGTATCCTGAGGGCCACCCTAAGAGAACTGAGCAAGATTCTGAGAGAAATAATGTAGAAGCACCTAGTCCTTCTAAAAAGAAGAAAAAAATGATAGGACTTTGCATGCTTCTAGTGAACCTGTTGTAGACACACCAGAGAATCCCAATGATATTTCTATTTCTGATGCTGAAGCACAATCTTGTAATGAACATAAACCTAGTGATAATGTTAATGATAATGTTCATGTTGATGCTCAACCTAGCAATAACAATGATGTAGAGATTGAACTTGCTATTGATCTTGATAACCCACAATCAAAGAATCAACGTTATGATACGAGAGACTTCGTTGCTAGGAAGCACGGTAAAGAAAGAGAACCATGGGTTCAGAAACCCATGCCTTTTCCTCCTAAATCATCCCAAAAAAGGATGATAAGGATTTTGAGCGCTTTGCTGAAATGCTTAGACCTATCTTTTTTGCGAATGTGTTTTACTGATATGCTTAAATGAATCCTTATGCTAAGTACATGAAAGATATTGTTACAAATAAAAGAAAGATACCGTAAGCTGAAATTTCCACCATTTTTGCTAATTATACTTTTAAGGTGGAATACCAAAGAAACTAGGAGATCCAGGAGTACCAACTATACCATGCTCCATTAAAAGAAACTATGTTAAAACTACTTTATGTGATCTTGGAGCCGGTGTTAGTGTTATGCCTCTCTCTTTATATCGTAGACTTGAATTGAATAAGTTGACACCTACTTAAATATCTTTGCAAATGGCCGATAAATCAACCACTATACCTGTTGGTATTTGTGAGGATGTGCCTGTTGTGGTTGCAAACATTACTATCCTTTGTTATTCTTGATATTCCCGAGGACGATAGTATGTCGATTATCCTTGGTAGGCCCTTTTTGAATATTGCAGGGGCTGTTATTGATTGCAACAAAGGCAATGTCAGTTTTCATGTTAATGGTAATGAGCATACGGTACACTTTCCGAGGAAACAACCTCAAGTTCACAGTATCAATTCTATTGGAAAAATTCCATCGATTATTATTGGAGGTTTTGAATTTCCTCTTCCTACTGTCAAGAAGAAATATGATATTCTTATTATTGGGGATGTAGATAACCCCGTTGAGGTAACCTAGTGCTATTTGAAAATTCTCCGGTTTCATGCGATTCGGAATGAGTTTGTTAACAAGACTTGATCAACCTTGTTAGTGGATTCCTTCTGATGAGCATGAGATGGATGAAGTTAGAAAGCACAACTCTCTGTACCCTCCTTTTACTTTCTGCATTTAGATTAAATAAAGCAAAAATAGTATTTTCTATCTGTTTTCTGAATTATCCTTGCAATAAAAAAATACCCCGAAAATAAAAGTTCTCCAAATGCCCTGAATATGAAATATGATTTTTTTCTAGAATATTTGAGAATATTTGGCACTGAGAACACATCAGGGGGAGCCAACACCTGGCCACGAGGGTCCAGGGTGCCCCCACCCCCTGGGGGGCGCCCCTGCCTCGTGGGCCCCTGGTGGCCCACTTCCACTTATTCCAGCACCCACACACTTCTTCTTCCTCCCAAAGAAATCACCAACCAGCTCAAGCACGAGTTCTATCTCATCTTGATGCCATTTTCGATCTCCTTGCACAAAGCTCCACTCACAAAACTGCTTTGGGGGATTGTTCTTTGGTATGTGACTCCTCCAATGGTCCAATTAGTTTTTGTTCTAGTGCTTTATTCATTGAAAAAAATTACTGCTCGGGTGACCCTGTTCTTGAGCTTGCATGTCAAATTTATATGGTCCCAAGTAGTTCTAATGCATGATATAGTCTCTAGCCACTTGTGAGAGTAGTTGCTATCAATTTTGTTGAGTTTGGTTCACTTTTATTTTGAGTTACTAAAATTTCAGAAATTTTCAGAAAATAATGAAGAGATTTTTGGGGGGCTCTTTGAGCCAAAGCTCGAAGGATAAGCAAAGTGAAGAGAATAAAAAGCCCAAATATAATCTCCCTCGCACCGCGGAGGTTCGGCCATGTGAATGGCCTTTTGATGAGTTTTTATTATTTAGCTGAGAATGCAGGCCTCACTGACTTCCTCCACGACCAGCTTGATCAGTATCTCCTACTCACTAATATTTTGTGCAAATTTATTACTTTCATCCTAGGAAATCACCGCCTTCAGTAGAGTTTCATTTATATGATGAGGTTAAGGAGATGTCACTATATGATTTTTGTGGGGTTTGCAAGATACCCTTTGCGGGCAGCATAGAGGAACCACATCGTAGTGATGTGGATGGATTTATTGATATGATTGCTGTAGGGGAGACGAGGAAGGTTTCCGATGCAAGAATTACTAGCATACACTTTCTTGTTCTACGTTACTTTGCAATATTTGCTAGTAGATGCTTAATTGATCGTGGGAACTGTGGAAACCTTAGTGCCCCTGATATTATTATTTTGTGCCATGCCTTGTTTTGCGATAACACTTTTAGTTTGGGCGCTATTATTGCTGAACGATTAAGTCTGAACTGTACAGAGGGCCCCATCTTTGGAGGCATCTTTGCATTACACCTTACTAAACACTTTAAGATACCTATTAGGCATTATGAGAGAGAGGAAAAGTTGTTGCCCTCTATTTTTCTAGATTATAAGAGTATGGTAGCACATGAATTTATTGTTAAAAATAATGAGATGATGCTTAAGTATAATTTGAGGTTTAATAAAACTCATAGTGAGACTATTATCTTGCCTGCACCCTCTTTGTTTAACATATTTTTAGGCACGTACCTCATCTTGCCGGAGGCTGTTTACGCATACCGGAGCCTGACACCAGCTCCAGAGCCTGAGCCGGAACCACCACCTGACCCTTGTCAACAGTCTTTTTATCAGTGGGATCCGGAAGAGATCGCCAACCAGTGGCACTCAGATGACACTCCTTAGTACACCGGAGAGAGTAGCTTTAATCCATGGGCATAGACCAACTTAGGCCAAAAGCCTAAGCATGGGGGAGTTCATATTTCTCACCGACATTACATTCATGTTCACACACTCATTCTAGTTGTCGGTGCTCATACTTTTTCATTGTACTATCCATGCTAGTTTATTTTCTTTTTCTCGCTTTCTTCTTGTGTGTTTGAATAACCTTAACAAAAACCTAAAAAATTAGTTATAGCTTTTAGCTAGTTTACCTTCCATGCTTGTAGTAGTAATATTAAAAGAAAACCCAAAAAGATTTCTCGTTCTTCTTTTACTTGTTGGGAGCTTTCCCGTGTAAATAGTTTTATTTCTTTTCTTTTCTTTGGGGGTCGAGAGGAGAAGACCACGATGAAAATGTTGAGTGGCTCTCATATGCATTATTGTTGATTTAACCAGGAGCCCATATTACCTTGTCTTCTCCCTTGAATTGAATGCTTGCAGATTCCAGCGTAGTCCAATGCACGTGCACTATTATTATTATCCACACCGTTCGGTCGTGCAAGTGAGAGGCAATAATGATGATATATGATGGACTGATTGAGATGAGAGAAGCTGGTATGAACTCGACCTATCTTGTTTTTGTAAATATGATTAGTTCATCGTTCCTGATTCAGCCTATTATGAATAAACATGTTTGCAATGACAATTAGAGATTATAGTTGCTTATGCCATGCTTAATTAGCTAGGAGTTTATAATGGTTTATCTTGCGTGCCAACATGCTATTAAAATGGTTGTGATGTGGTATGATAGGGTGGTATCCTCCTTTGAATAATTCGAGTGACTTGACTTGGCACATGTTCACGCATGTAGTCGGAACAAAATCAACATAGCCTCCATGATATTTATGTTCATGGTGGATTATATCCTACTCATGCTTGCACTCGGTGTTCATTAATTTTAATGCATGTTCATGACTGTTGTCGCTCTCTAATTGGTCGCTTCCCAGTCTTTTTCTAGCCTTCACTTGTACTAAGCGGGAATACTGCTTGTGCATCCACTTCCATAACCCCCAAAGTTATTCCATATGAGTCCACCATACCTTCCTATATGCGGTATCTACCTGCCATTCCAAGTAAATTTGTATGTGCCAAACTCCAAACCTTCAAATGAAATTCTGTTTTGTATGCTCGAGCAGCTCACGTATCAACTAGGGTTGTCTATATCTTCCATGCTAGGTGGATTATTCTCACGAGGAGTGGACTCCGCTCCTCACTCATGAGAAAATGGCTAGTCACCGAGATGCCCAGTCCCATCCTCAAATCAAATGAAAATAACTGCAAACAAAGCTTCCCCGGGATTGTTGTTAGTTAGAGGCACCCGTTGTTTTGGGTAAACCATGGATTGATGATTGTTGGTGGTGGGGGAGTATAAACTTTACCATTCTGTTTGGGAACGGCCTATAATTTGTGTAGCATGGAAGATATCGAGATCTCTTGGTTGTTATGTTGACAATGAAAGTATGCCTCCCAAAATATTATTTACCTCTGTTTCAAAACTTGAGCTCTGGCACCTCTACAAATCCCTACTTCCCTCTGCGAAGGGCCTATCTATTTACTTTTATGTTGAGTCATCATCCTCTTATTAAAAAGCACCAGTTGGAGAGCACCGCTGTCATTTGCATGCATTACTATTAATTTATATTGAGTATGACTATGTCTGGATCTCTTTTACCATGAATTACAATGTCTAGTCAGTCCTTGATCTTCAGGGGTGCTCTGCATTTATGTTTTGCGGTCTCAGAAAGGGCTAGCGAGATACCATCTTGTTATATCATATCATGATTGTTTTAAGAAAGTGTTGTCATCCGAGATTTATTATTATTGCTCTCTAGTTGATTATGCCATTGATATGAGTAAACATGAGACCTAAGTGCTATTGTGCATATGGTTAGTTCATAATCTCTGCTGAAAACTTGAATGCTGGCTTTACATATTTGCAACAACAAGAGCAAACAGAGTTTGTAAAAGTTTTTCTTTATCACTTTCAGTTTATCAACCGAATTGCTTGAGGACAAGCAACGGTTTAAGCTTGGGGGAGTTGATACGTCTCCATCGTATCTACTTTTCTAAACACTTTAGCCCTTGTTTTGGACTCTAACTTGCATGATTTGAATGGAACTAACCTGGACTGACGCTGTATTCAGCAGAATTGCCATGGTGTTATTTTTGTGCAGAAATAAAAGTTCTCAGAATGACCTAAAACTCCACGGAGAATATTTTTGGAATTAATAAAAAATATTGGCAAAAGAATCAAGGCCAGGGGGCCCACACCCTCTCCACGAGGGTGGGGCGCGCCATACCCCCCTAGGCGCGCCCCCTGCCTCGTGGGCCCCCTGGTGCTCCACCGACCTCAACTCCAACTCCATATATTCACGTTCGAGGAGAAAAAAATCAGGGAGAAGGATTCATCGCGTTTTACGATACGGAGGCACTGCCAACCCCTAATCTCTCTTGGGAGGGCTGATCTGGAGTCCATTCGGGGCTCCGGAGAGGGGAATCCGTCGTCATCGTCATCATCAACCATCCTCCATCACCAATTTCATGATGCTCTCCGCTGTGCTTGAGTAATTCCATCCTAGGCTTGTTGGACGGTGATGGGTTGGATGAGATTTACCATGTAATCGAGTTAGTTTTGTTAGGGTTTGATCCCTAGTATCCACTATGTTTTGAGAATAATGTTGCTATGACTTTGCTATGCTTAATGCTTGTCACTAGGGCCCGAGTGCCATGATTTCAGATCTAAACCTATTATGTTTTCATGAATATATGTGAGTTCTTGATCCTATCTTGCAAGTCTATAGTCACCTACTATGTGTTATGATCCAGCAACCCCGAAGTGACAATAATCGGGACCACTCCCGCTGATGACCGTAGTTTGAGGAGTTCATGTATTCACTAAGTGTTAATGCTTTGGTCCGGTACTCTATTAAAAGGAGGCCTTAATATCCCTTTGTTTTCAATAGGACCCCGCTGCCACGGGAGGGTAGGACAAAAGATGTCATGCAAGTTCTTTTCCATAAGCACGTATGACTATATTTGGAATACATGCCTACATTATATTGATGAACTGGAGCTAGTTCTGTGTCACCCTATGTTATAACTGTTGCATGAGGAATCGCATCTGGCATAATTATCCATCACTGATCCAGTGCCTAAGAGCTTTTCACATATTGATCTTTGCTTAGTTACTTTACCGTTGGCACTGTTACAATTACTACAAAACTGCTACTGTTACTTTTGCCACCGTTACCGTTACTTCCATACTACTTTGCTACTAATCACTTTGCCGCAGATATTAAGTTATCCAGGTGTGGTTGAATTGACAACTCGACTACTAATACTTGAGAATATTCTTTGGCTCCCCTTGTGTCGAATTAATAAATTTGGGTTGAATACTCTACTCTTGAAAACTGTTGCGATCCCTTATACTTGTGGGTTATCATATATTCACGTTTTTCTCGATGGATGGACACATTACCAGGCGATGCCTTCCTGGATTTCTCCAGCTCGGCTGTCGTAGAAGCTAGCTGGGTCTGACACTTTTCCAGCTCTTGACATAACAGGTTGTTCTTCTCCGTAAGCACCTGGTTTTACAATGATCCTTAAATCAGCTGAATCACCTACTTCAAGTCTCGGGGCTAGTGGTATATAATGTGAGCTTACCCGCATATCTTTCAAATATTGGTCTATGGCTCTGGCAAGCCCATCTCAAGTAACTCGGATGCAAGCATCACCCGAGCTGAAGGCGTTAAAGGCCTCGGTTGAAATCCGGGGTCTTGGAGAGCGACCCTCTGGCACCGATGATTCATGGCGCTCTCCACTTCCGAGTTTGTGACGGACACATCATTTGAATCCTCTGCCAAAGGACAATCTGGCGGCACTCCCATCATTACGGCAGGTTCTGGAACCTGGCCGTTGGGAGTATGACGGGCATAACTCCCGGACATAGACCGGCGAACACTCTTCCTGATAACACACAGATGGATAATGTCACAGTTGGATGTGACTACCAAAGGGCATATTTAAAAAGCCATACCTCTTTGATGACGACTCCGGTGTGTCTTCGCTTGCCTTCCTCTTTGAAAGCTTGCTCAATGCGGGCGCCGCTCTCTTCGGAGTCGCCTCTGGTGCAGGATGGCACGCCGAGCACCTCCCCTTTAGAGCACGAGACAGTGCGGTGGGTGAGGCAGAATGAGGAGGTTCTTTCGGAGGACATGCCTCCTGATTACTTACATGTGAGGCAGGGAGAAGACCGGGATAGTCGGCAGTGATGGCTACTTCCGTGTCGTCCTCGCTTGCCTGGTAGAACACCCCATCCTCGAGCTCCACGTATATATCTGGATCCTCTTTGAATCCGGGGTCAAGGTCCCAATTGTGATCCTCTGGCTGTGGGGCGGGGCTATGTAGCCCCTTGGTGATCTTACGCCATTCCTGTTACAAATGGATCCATTGAAAGTAATTGAGGGAGTAATTTGAGTAGAGTAATGGGATTGGAACTCACCCAACTGGGAGGACTGTACATGGAAAATCCATCTCGGCACTTAATACGAGTGAACTCCTCTTTCTCCCCCTTGTATAGTTTGGCCAGTATTTTGGCCAAAGCGGCGGGGGTATCCAGACCCTTCTGACCGCAGCAGGAGGCGTCATCTTCCCCATTATAGTGCCACATGGGAAACCTTCTGTATTGGAGTGGCTGAACCCCTCGCACTATGGAAGTCACCATTACCTCGACTATTGATAATCCGGACTGAGCGAGCATCTTTATCTTGCTCATCAATTGACGGACTTCCGTGCTATCTTCCTCCTCGAGGCTCCGAGGGCGCCAGCTATGGCGTTTCTTC